>NW_026943862.1:0-122254 GCF_035594765.1 Anolis carolinensis
TGGCCTTGGCTAATATTTAGCTAGCCTGACAACTAGTTCTCAGTGGCTTTTATGGCCTGTGACTTGGTCTCTAATGTGAATTTAAGGCCGTCCGAATCGGAACCCTTCTATCTTGTGGCAGGGAGTTCCATGGTTTAAACGATGTGTCCTTTTTATCTAGCCTAAATTTACGATCTTTGGCTTCACAACAGTAATTTTTATTTATTTATCGCGTCAGAAGCGAACCGAGGGTACAGTTGTAATGTATTTGGAAGGACCAACAAAGCTGATAATGGATAAAATAACAGTACTGTACTCTTAGAAGGTGAACCTATAGATAACTTTGTCAGTGAATGGCAACCAATGATCCAATATCTCAATGTAAAATTAATCTAAAAATGTACATAGGGGAAGCTATAAGACTGTAGACGAGGAGGAAACGGATATTAATTTGGAGCCTATAATACCTTTATATGTATTATTCAAATAATTGAAAATATATTATCTGAGAAACGATTATGAAAGACTTATAGCTGGAAAATATTGCACTGAATGCAACTAACAATTGCAAATCTATGTATATTTGAATGAATTAAAAATAAATAAATATTAAAATTAAAAAAAAAAACTTGGGTTGTCTTAGGTTTCATAGCCAGAAACACATTGTTGTGAGTTTTCTGGGCTGTATGGCCATGTTCCAAGCATCAGGAGAGAGTGCTTCTGGAACATGGCCATACAGCCCGGAAAACTCACAACAACCCTTAAAGACTTGGCATTATACTACATGTCTAACATTATACTTACGTGAATCTAACTACATATGCATTTTAAATTTTTATAATTCATGTTTTAATAGAGTTTAATAGAGTTTTTAATTGATGTGGTATTGTTGTCATGTTTATTGATGTTGTTATTGTTTTATTGAATGAGTTCTGGGCAATCAAATTGCCAACTGTTGTAAGCCACCTTGAGTCCTTACGGGTGAGAAGGGCGGGGTAAATGTGATGTAAATAAATAAATAAAATGTCCTTTGACCAGGATCTGGCCACTGGGTATCAGCCATGGCTTGAGGTTCCAGGTTTTAGCCTGCCACTTTTGGACTCTTGCTTGCTGAGGTGTTCCTATCTCTGTATTTCTTGACTTAAGGCGTTGGCGTGCTGGCTGATATCCGAACAGGGGGTGGGCCGGAGATGTCACTGCTTTGGTCCATGACAACAGCAGTGGGTTCCAGCATTCACACTGCAGAACTAACCCACTTTAACAGCTATGGACCAATGCTACGGGATCCTGGGAATCATAGTTTGGATTGAGCCATGGTGGTGCCAAACTGGATTATTTCTACAGTTTAGAGCAGGCATGGGCAAACTTGGGCCCTCCCTCCAGGTGTTTTGGACTCCAACTCCCACCATTCCTAACCGCCTACTGGCGGTTAGGAATGGTGGGAGTTGGAGTCCAAAACACCTGGAGGGCCCAAGTTCGCCCATGCCTGCTCTATACCATTTTCCTCTCCCTCCAGCTTTTGCAAAATCCTTTTCTTCAAGAAGAAATGCAATCGCTGTTGCAAGGAGAGAGAGACACACACACACAGAGAAAAAAAAACCCTTGATTTTCTCCAGAACTCACATGACAAGGTCATAACATTTACTCCTTGCATTGCTCCAAAACTAATGCTCCCTAATCCCCCCACCCCAGCTATTTATTTATTGTGCTGGCATGTCCCAGTGGTCTTCCGGGGCAGGTCCTGTCTTGCTGAATAGCTGCAGCTGAAAGCCTCCCTCCTTCCCTTGGTTTTTATGGGCTCAGAAATCAAGCTTTTTCCCCTTCAAGGGCCACGAAAGCATTTCCTTTATCGTCCATAATATTCTTGCCATTGGGTTGCTGTGAGTTTTCCCAGCTGTCTGGCCATGCTCCAGAAGCATCCTTTCCTGACGTTTCGCCCACATCTATGGCAGGCATCCTCAGAGGTTTTGAGGTCTGTGGGAAACTAGGCAAGTGGGGTTTATATATATACATACACATACACACACACACATACAGTAGAGTCTCACTTATCCAAC
Organism: Anolis carolinensis; assembly: GCF_035594765.1. Taxonomy (NCBI): domain Eukaryota; kingdom Metazoa; phylum Chordata; class Lepidosauria; order Squamata; family Anolidae; genus Anolis; species Anolis carolinensis. Next base: position 2,037 of record NW_026943862.1, read on the forward strand.
ATAAATGGGCCAGCAGAATGTTGGATAAGCGAATATGTTGGATAATAAGGAGGGAGTAAGGAAAAGCCTATTAAACATCAAATTAGGTTATGATTTTACAAATGAAGCACCAAAACATCATGTTAGACAACAAATTTGACAGAAAAAGTAGTTCAATATGCAGTAATGCTATGTAGTAATTACTGCATTTACGAATTTAGCACCGAAATATCACGATGTATTGAAAACATTGACTCCAAAAATGCGTTGGATAATCCAGAACGTTGGATAAGTGAGACTCTACTGTATATGGAATAATGTCTAGGGTGGGAGAAATACGTAACTCTTGTCTGAATGTTACAATTGGACACCTTGATTAGCATTAAATAGCCTTTCAGCTTCAAAGCCTGGCTGCTTCCTGCTTGGGGGGAATCCTTCATTGGGATATTCCCCCAGGCAGGAAACAGGCAGGCTTTGAAGCCTCAAGGCCAATCAATGCTAATAGGAGCCCCCGGTGGCACAATAGGTTAAAAAAACCTTTGTGCCAGCAGGACTGCTGATGTGAAGGTCGGGTTGCTGACCTGAAGGGGTGGGAGAAAGAACTCTTGTCTGTTTGAAGCAAGTGTGAATGTTGCAGTTGGCCAGCTTGATTAGTATTGAATAGACTTGCAGCTTCAAAGCCTGGCTGCTTCCTGCCTGGAGGGAATTATTTGTTGGGAGATTCCCCCAGGCAGGAAGCAGCCAGGCTTTGAAGTTGCAATAGGAACCCTTGATGGTGCAATGGGTGAAACCTTTGTGCCGGTAGGACTGCTTCACTTGAAGGTTGGGTTGCTGATCTGAAGGTTGCCAGTTCGAATCCAACCCGGGGAGAGTGCAGATGAGCTCCCACTGTCAGCTCCAGCTCCCCATGCATGCAGGGACATGAGACAAGCCTCCCACAAGGATGGTAAAAACATCAAAAACATCCCGGTGTGCATCCCCTGGGCAATGTCCTTGCAGATGGCCAATTCCGTCACACCAGAAGCGGCTTGCAATTCTCAAGTTGCTCCTGACACACACACACAAAATTCAAGTCAGCTCTAAGCCAAACCTATCACAGGCTTTTTGGAGCAACATTTGTTCAGAGGGGCTTTGCCATTGGCTACTTCTGGGGCTGAGAGAGTGTGACTGAGCTGGAGACACCCAATGAGTTTCCATGGCTGAGCAGAGAGTTGAACCCTGGCCTCCAAGGGGACATCTACACTATGGAAATAATGCAGTTTGGCTCCACTTTTATTCCCATAGAATCATGGGAGCTGTAGTTTTCCAAAGTCTTTTGCCTTCTGTGCCAAACTATATCTCCCTGGATTCTGCAGCATTGAGCCAAGGCAGTTCCAGTATTGTAGTATCAAACTGCATTTGTACTACATCAACATGCCCAGAGTCTGATGCTCAAATATTTTACTCCCATGGAATCATGTGAGCTGTACCTTCCCAAAGTCTTTTACCTTCTGTGCCAAACTATATCTCCCAGGACCCTGCAACACTGAGCGAAGGCAGTTCAAGTAGTACCAAACTGCATTCATACTCCATCAGCATGCCCAGAGTCTGATGCTCAAACCACTAAACTACCATTTTCTCTCATTTATTGGGAGAACTAAGGAATTGGGAGACTGAAAGTCCATTTCCTTGGGAAGGCAGAGTTCTTCTTGGTGGTGGGCAAGGTCTCCATCCCGCTCCAGAGACCACCGGCCATGCTCCATCCTTGCTCCTGTCCCTGTGGCTTATCTCCAACATAAACACATTGGGGTGCGGACGGGGTTTATGAGCTCCTGGGCTTCCCATTAGAGCGCAGCCCTTCTTTGGAGTCACAGACGCAAGTGAACAATGAATGCCTGATTTGGAAAGGGAAAAGAGCGCCCTGGCTGTTTGGTCGGAAGCTCTGGATTTATTTTTAAGCACCAAAAAGCCTTTGCACTTTTCACAGTCCTCATGTTAAACAGCATTTGTGCCAGCTCTCCAATGCACCAGCCACCTATCAACATGTGTGATAGGAAAGCAATTTGGCAAGTGTGTCTAAAATCCAGCTGTCTTATAGAACGTCTCTTGCTGGAAAAGCCAGACCAAATCTCAAGATCATCAGAAGAGACATTTCTTTCCATCCTTTCGCCTTCAGGGACCCCACCTACACTGCCATGTAAAATCCACATTATCTGCTTTGATTTGGATTATATGGTAGACTCAGATAATCCAGTTCAAAGCAGATGATGAGCATTTTCTGCTTTGATAACCTGGATTATCTGGCAATATGTCAGTGTTGCGGATTGATGATGATAAATGGAAGCTCTTACGTGTGCCCATGATCCAGAATCACCCGCAGAACAATAACATGTCACCCAGGTCTGCAGAACAAAAATACGGGAACTTTACTGATTTCAAGAGATAAACAACAGTAGTATTTAATAACAATAATGATAACAACAATAATATTTATTTATTTATATTCCACCACCATCTCCCCGTGGGGACTCGGGGCAGCTTACATGGTCCCTCTGATCACTTACAGAAGTCCACAGTCATAAACAGTCCTTTCTCAGTCCACAAATCTGCTTGAGAGAAGAATACAGTCCTGGTTTTTCTCCCTCTTTTCTCAGCAGCAAACAGGCCTCAAAATAGCGAGGCCTCTCTGAGTATGCTGCTGTCTTCACCAGCAGTACAGTACTCAGTCAGCAACTGAAAACTTGTCCAAATTGGTTCTGCAGCAGCAGAACAGAAACAGTATCAAATCAATCCCCAGGTCTTTGCAGGTTCAGCCAATCGGCTTCATGCACTTCATTTTCCAGTTGACACACACAGCACAGTGCCTTTGCAAACCATGACAAAAGGGGCCAAATCTTGCTTGGTGAGGAAGCATGATGAGGCCTGTTTAGCGGCTGCAACTGAGTTTGGAGTCTTCCTTCCTAAGGGATCTTATAGAATCTGAGAGTTGGAAGAGACCCCCAAAGAGAATCCAATCCAGTCCTTTTCAGCTATGTCAGAAGACACCATTCAAGCCGTCCTGGCAGATAGCCATCCCAGCCTCTGCTTATAAACTTCACCAGACTCCAAGGAAGAATATCCCATGGTTGGACAGCTCTTACCATCAAGAAATTCTTCATAATGTTTGGGTGGGATCTATTTTCCCAGCCATTAGAATCAATGGCTCTGTTGTGTCTCTAGTGTCTCCTTTCACATGGCTCTCGTGTCTGCTTCTTTTCTCCAAGCTAAACATACCTAGCTGGCTTCTCATAGAGATTCATGGCTTCTAGACCTTGGACACTTTGGACTTTGGGTTGCTGTCAGTTCTCTGGGCTGTATGGCCATGTTCCAGAAGCATTTTCTCCTGACGTTTCATCTACATCTATGGCAGGCATCCTCAAAGATCGTGAGGTCTGTGTCTGTTTGCTGGCCCTGATTGATTCATGTATGGAATTCCTCTGTTTTTAGATTGTTGTTCATTATTTACTCCCCAGACCACCAAGAACTTGCCACAACCGGGCTGTGGTGTAGCCTGGTTAGTAGCCAGCTGCAATAAATCACTCTGACCAAGAGGTCATGAGTTCGAGGCCAGCTTGTGGCAGAATGAGCACCCGATCATTAAAATAAAATATATAGCCCCTGCTTGTTCTGATCTAAGCAACCCGAAAAATAGTTGCATCTATCAAGTAGGAAATATGTGGGGAGGCTAATTTAACCAATTTATGACACCATAAAAATCGCCCAGCAAGCGTTTGGAATGAGGAAGTATCCAAGGACTCGGCATCACAGTGGATGATGAAGCAGCTGCTCCCCCTGTGACCGGAATCAAGCATACCCTCATGAAGCTGGAAGCTGGAGAAGGTTAAATTGCCTCTGTGTCTCTGTCTCTGTTCTATGTGTATATGGCATTGAATGTTTGCCTTGTATGTGTACATTGTGATCCGCCCTGAGTCCCCTTCGGGGTGAGAAAGAAGGGCGGAATATAAATACTGTAAATAAATAAAAAATTTATTATGATCCACACCAGGGGTCCCCAAACTAAGGCCCGGGAGCCAGATGCGGCCCTCCAAGGTCATTTACCTGGCCCCCGCCCTCATTTATAATATAATATTTTATATCAGTTTTAATAATATAATATATTATATATACATATGATATTGATATCATGTTATACAATGTAATACTAATAATACCATATAATAATATTAATTACATGTTATATATTACATATAATATTACAGTATAGTTAATATAGTACAGTAGAGTCTCACTTATCCAACATAAACGGGGCAGCAGAATGTTGGATAAGCGAATATGTTGGATAATAAGGAGATATTAAGAAAAAGCCTATTAAACATCAAAATAGGTTATGATTTTACAAATTAAGCACCAAAACATCATGTTATACAACAAATTTGACAGAAAAAGTAGTTCATTATACATTAATGCTATGTAGTAATTACTGTATTTACGAATTTAGCACCAAAATATCATGATATATTGAAAACATTGACTACAAAAATGCGTTGGATAATCCAGAACGTTGGATAAGTGAGACTCTACTGTAATATATACAGTAGAGTCTCACTTATCCAACACTCGCTTATCCAACGTTCTGGATTATCCAACACATTTTTGTAGTCAATGTTTTCAATACATCGTGATATTTTGGTGCGAAATTCGTAAATACAGTAATTGCTACGTAGCATTACTGTGTATTGAACTACTTTTTCTGCCAGATTTGTTGTATAACATGATGTTTTGGTGCTTAATTTGTAAAATCATAACCTATTTTGATGTTTAATAGGCTTCTCCTTAATCTCTCCTTATTATCCAACATATTCGCTTATCCAACGTTCTGCCGGCCCGTTTATGTTGGATAAGTGAGACTCTACTGTAATGCTAATATTGTGCTATGCTAATAATATAATACATTGTATGTACATACAGCTGCTCTGAGTCCCCTTCGGGGTGAGAAGGGCGGGATATAAATGTAGTAAATAAATGTAGTAAATGAATAAATAAATAATTTTATTCTTAGTCTTGCCCAAAATCTGAAATGACTTGAAGGCACACAACAACAACAACAACAACAACAACAACAACAACCCTAATTAACTTGACTATCTCATTGGCCAGAAGCAGGCCCACACTTCCTATTGAAATCCTGATAGGTTTATGTTGGTTAAAATTGTTTTCATTTTAAAATATTTTATTGTTCTTTCATTATTGTTGTTTTGCACTACAAATAAGACATGTGCAGTGTGCATAGGGATTTGTTCGTATTTCTTTTTCAAATGATAATTCGGCCCCTCCACAGTCTGAAGGATTGTGGACCGGCCCTCTGCTTTAAAAGTTTGAGGACCCCTGATCCACACAGTCGAAGGCTTTAGAATAGTCAAGAAAACAGAAATAGATGTTTTTCTGAAACTCCCTGCCTTCTTCCATTATCCAGCATCCGGATATTGGCAATTTGCTCTCTCATTCCTCTGCCTTTTCAAAATAATATTCCTGTATCTAGAGGCTTAGTCTTGGACCGTACACAGGTTGACTCAGGGCTAGATTTCCGCATCCTTCTCCCTCGGAGGGTTTCATCCGGAACCTCTTCATCTGCACTCCGAAGGAAAGGCTCCCCTTTGTAATCCGCTAATTAAAGGGCTGATTGAAGTGTGTGGGCCGAGGAAGAGGAAGTGGTTAATTAAGGCTGAGAGGGAGGGAGAGAGAGAGAGAGAGAGAGAGACCAGGGAAAGGTTTGGTCTGGGCTCCAGGGCTCAAGGGAAGGAAGGGCCCTGGGTTGGGAAGGCGAGCAGAAGGCAATGGCCTAGGAGAGAGGCTGTTTCTTTCCCCCCTTGGGGAAAAACCTTCTGGAAGTTTATATGAAATGAAAACCAGGACATGTATGAGCAAACAAGATTAGAATCTGGGTGGCTGTGAGTTTTCTGGGCTGCATGGCCATGTTCCAGAAGCATTCTCTCCTGACGTTTCGCCCACATCTGTGGCAGGCATCCTCAGAGGTTGTGAGGTCTGTTGGAAACAAGGCAAGTGGTGTGTGTGTGTGTGTATATATATATATACACACACACATATATCAAAGGTAAAGGTAAAGGTTTCTCCTGGCGTTAAGTCCAGTCTTGACCGACTCTGGGGGTTGGTGCTCATCTCCATTTCTAAGCCGAAGAGCCGGCGTTGTCCATAGACACCTCCAAGGTCATTTGGCCGGCATGACTGCATGGAGCGCCGTTACCTTCCTGCCAGAGCGGTACCTATTGATCTACTCACATTTGCATGTTTTCGAACTGCTAGGTTGGCAGGAGCTGGGGCTAACAGCGGGCGCTCATTCCGCTCCCGGGATTTGAACCTGGCACCTTTCGGTCCGCAAGTTCAGCAGCTCAGCGCTTTACACACACACATACATACATACATACATACATATACTAGCTGTGCCCAGCCACGTATTGCTGTGGCATAGTCTGGTGGTTAGGATCCCTCTGGTTAGGAAGCAGCCTGGCTTTGAAGCTGCAAGGCTGCTCAGTGGTATTCAAGTTGGTAAGCAATTGGGGGCTTTATGTTATTTGGACTTTGTTTTTCTAGGGTTTGTTTTAATTGAAAGACATATTTTGGATGACTACGTCTTTTGTGGCCAAATTTCATTTGATTTGGTTCAGTGGTTTTGTTGTTTACTCCATAGTAAAACGTACATTACATTTTTATATATATAGATAAGATATAGATATAGATATATCTGTGGAATAACATCCAGAGTGGGAGAAAGAACTCATGTGTTGGAGGCAAGTGTGAATGTTGCAATTGGCCAGCTTGATTAGCATTGAATAGCCTTGCAGCTTCAAAGCCTGCCTGCTTCCTGCTTGGGGGAATCCTTTGTTGTGCGGTGTTGGCTCGCCATAATTGTTTTCCTATCTGGACCTTTCACAGAAATATAAACCCCACTGGCCTAGTTTCCAACAGACCTCACAACCTCTGAGGATGCCTGCTATAGATGTGGGTGAAACATCAGGAGAGAATGCTTCTGGAACATGGCCACACAGCCCGGAAAACACACAGCAACCCAGTGGTTCTGACCATGAAAGCATTCGACAACACATTGAACATTAGAATCATAGAGATGGGGCAGTCCCCAAGCACTATCCTGTCCAGCCTTGCTCCGCCAGGCAGGAAGACACAATCTAAACTCTCCTGACAGATGACCATCCAGCCTCTGCTTCAAAACTTCCAGAGAAGTTGCAACTTACACTTCTCCAGTTTCCTCAGCCACTTCTCATAGCGTTTGAGCATTGTGGTCTCCCTTCTCTGATCACTTTCCATCTTGTCCATCTCCTTGAATTGCTTTACCCAGAACTTTTTTATCATGTCAGAAACAACTTGAGAATATACTGCAAGTTGCTTCTGGTGTGAAGCTTCTGGCAGTCTACAGAGACGTTGCCCAGGAGACACCCGGATGTGTTACCATCCTGCTGGGAGGCTTATCTCATGTACCCGCAAGCTAGAGCTGACAGAAGGGAGCTCAACCCCTCTTGCAGATTCAAACCAGCAACCTTTAGGTCAGCAGTTCAGCCAGCACAAGGGTTTAACTCATTGCACCACTGCAGCTTCTTACCCAGAACAGGACACAGGGTTATTATTCCAGGTGAGGAGGTCTGAGCAAAGCAGAATAGAAGGGAACCATGATTTCCCTTGATCTAGACACTAGAATCACATTGGGCTTTTTAGCTGCTGCGTCACACTGTTGGCTCATGTCCATCTTGTGGTCTCCTGAGATCCCTTTCACATGGTCTGGTTTCAAGCCAAGTGTCACTCATCCCATATCTGTGCCTTTCATTGTTATTATCAAAATGTATCCTACATTTCTCCTTGTTGAAATTCATGTTGTTAGCTTTGGCTCCCCTCTCTCATTTGTTGAGATCATTTTGGATTCTCTTCCTGCTCTCTAAGGTTTTCCAATTTGGTGTCATCTGTCAATTTGATAAGCACGTCCAAGTCATTGATGACTTTCCTCTCTCTAGATCAGGGGTCCTCAAACTTTTTAAGCCGAGGGCCGGTCCACAATCCTTCAGACTGTTGAGGGGCCGGATTATCATTTGAAAAAAAAAAATCTCAGTTACCCTTGTTGTCTTATATGTGTTTTATTGTATTGAGAAATGAGAATTTTTGTTGTTATAAGAAATGTATGGAGTTGCTCGGAAACCTCTCAATAAAAATTAATTATAAAAAGAGAAAAAAATATACAAACAAATTCTGATGCACACTGCACATGTCTTATTTGTAGTGCAAAAACAACAACAAAAACAACAACAACAACAATGAAAGAACAATACAATATTTAAAAATAAAAACAATTATAACCAACATACATTTATCAGGATTTCAATGGGAAGTGTGCTTTTGCTTCTGGCCAATGAGATAGTCAAGTTAATATGGGTTGTTGTTGGTGTTGTTGTTGTTGTTTGCCTTCAAGTCATTTCAGACTTTGGGCGCGCCTAAGTCTAAAATGTATTTATTTATTATTTATTTATTTACTGCATTTATTTACTACATTTATATCCCACCCTTCTCACCCCGAAGGGGACTCAGAGCAACTGTATGTACATACAATATATTATATTATTAGCATAGCACAATATTAGCATTATATATTACTATATTGAACTATACCACTATACTGTAATATTACTGTATATGTAATATATAACATATAATTCATATTATTATATAGTATTATTATTAGTTTTATATTGTATAACATTATAATATTTTTATCAATATTATATGTATATACAATATATTATATTATAAAACTGAGGGCGGGGCCCAGGTAAATGACCTCGGAGGGCTGCATCCGGCCCCCGGGCCTTAGTTTGGGGACCCCTGCTCTAGAGTCTAGACGCTAGACTTCTCTGGATTCAGCCTGGTATCACATTTGATTTTTTAGCTGCTGCCTCACACTGTTGGCTCCTGTTCACCGTGTAGTCTTCTAAGTCTCCTAGATCCCTTTCACATGGACTGTCGATGATGATTTCCAGCAGGATTCTGACCGAAACCTCCGCAAGTTCTGTCTAAAGACGAAATCACGTTGGCCCTTTTTGGTGGTATCTCGCTTGGGTTTTGACTCACAGACCCTGGTGTGGAGCTCCTGAGCCCGTGCTAAAAACCTCTTTCTGCTTCCAGCCAGTTTATTATTTGCCTGCAGTGGATGTCTTTGTCAGTGCAAGGTAAATAATAGACTCCAGTTGCTGAGATACTTGGCCAACCAACACTCTATAAATATAGATTGCCGTATAGATTATGTGCCACCGGGTAGGAAGGGGCCTGGCCTTTCCCTCCAAAGTGTCAGAAAGGAGAATTATCCGCAGAAGATGCTTTTAGGGTGGCCGGATCCTTCCTTTGTCCGGCTTTGCTGCCTTCCTGGGGTCTCTAGGACATATTGTGGGGCTTTGCAGCCACATTTCTGATCCGGCGCATCAAGATCTAAACATATGTGACTTATCCGGAAACATTTCCTTGGATGGGTTTTGCTTCTGGCCACAGGACTTTTCTGTATCTTGAACACAGGACCCAGCAAACCAGAGACCGAGAAATATTTAATGGTGCAAAATAGCACCAAGGTGTCTGATGCCGGAAGCTAAGCAGGGTTGGCCCCGGTGAGTACTTGGAGGGGAGACCGCCAAGAAATGAAATACCATGTGTTGTAGGATCTGTATCTATATATATAAACTAGCTGTGCCCGGCCACGCGTTGCTGTGGCGAAGTATGAGGCCCCTTCTACACAACTGGATAAAATGCACACTGAAGTGGATTATATGGCAGTGTGGAGTCAAGATAATCCAGTTCAAAGCAGATAATATAAGATTATAAATGGGTTATATAGCTGCGTGGAAGGGCCTTGAGTCTACACTGCCATATAATCCAGTTAAAATCTGGTAATCTGTGTTTTATAGGCAGTGTGGAAGAGGCCTAAGTGAGGCCTAACTGTGCCTGTCCCCTGGGCTGAGTGGGTTGCTAGGCAACCAAGTAGGTGGAGCTTAGCCTTCTAACTGGCAGCAACTGGATAAAAATAATTATTCCTCTCCCTCTAATTAGGACTTTATTTTTCTTTTCTTTTTGTTGTATGAACGTCGAGGCATGGATGAGGGGTTGTGCTGCCAAGTTCAGTGTTTCTGGGATGTGTAGTTTTGTTGTTTTGTCCTAGGCCAAAATTTCATTACCCTTTTATATGTATAGATGTAATGTACATTTGTAGGACTGAGTAAACAACAAAACCACTGAACCAAATCACACCAAATTTGGCCACAAAGGACGTAGTCATCCAATCTATGTCTTTCAAATAAAAAAAAACTGCTGGAAAATAAAGTCCAAATTAGAGAACGAGGAAGAGCTGTTTTCAACCCTGGTTGCTGGTCAGAAGAGTAGGCCCCGCCCCCTTTAGGCCCCGCCTAATACGGCTGATCTGATACGGCTTTCATGGCCGGAATCACAGGGTTGCTTTGAGTTTTTTTGGTCTGTATGGCCATGTTCTAGAAGCATTCTCTCCTGATGCTTCACCCACATCTATGGTAGGCATCCTCCCAATCTCTGAGAATGCCTGCCATAGATGTGGGTGAAGCGTCAGGAGAGAATGCTTCCAGAAGATGGCTGTATAGTCCATAAAACTCACAGCAACCCACTGTTGTAGGATCTCTTTCAAAGGAAGGGATGGGCAAGCCACTTTTCAATGCCATGGCTCAATGCTATGGAATCCTGGGAAGTGTAGTTTGAAAAGGCAAAGAAAGACTAAAGACCTTGTCAAACTGCAACTCCCAGGATTCCATGGCTCTTGGGCCACAACTGTTGGAGTGGCGTCAATGCATTAATTCTATAGGGCAGATGCCTCCATTGTTAGGGTAATAGATTTGATTAGGCCATCATACAAATGGAGGCAGAGAGCAGAAAAAGGCATGATTTTAGGAAACGCTTCAGCTGGACCTTTCAACAGGAGAATATGTGTGTGTGTGTGTGTATGTGATATATATACTAGCTGTGCCCGGTTACGTGTTGTTGTGGCTTATGGGAATGCTTTGTTGGCTAGGTGGAATAGCAATGAATAGCCTTGCAGCCTCAAAAGCCTGAACCCTGGCTGTACCTCGATGCCATTGTGGCCGAGGGGGTTGCTAGGAGATGAAGTGGGCGGGGCCTAAAGGGGGCAGGGCCTACCCTTCTGACCAGCAACCAGGGTTGAAAACGGCTCTTCCTCGTTCTCTAATTTGGATTTTATTTTCCAAGGTTTTTTGTTTGAAAGACATAGATTGGATGACTACCAAATTTGGTGTGATTTGTTTCAGTGGTTTTGTTGTTTACTCAGTCCTACAAATGCACATTACATTTATAGATACAGATATAGATATATAGCCAAAGATCTGGCAAACCCAAAAAACGTTACTCACAACTCTACACTCTTTGATTAGCTAGACAAAAAACTTCCTCAGATATACATTGAGGATGCAGAAAGATTTTACTCCCACTCCCTAATGCTATAAGAATAAAAGTTATTGGCAAAGAGATTCAGGAGAGGGCAAATAGATCCATTATTAGCACTCTGTGGCAGAGGGAAAAAAGGCTTGTAAAACTGCAATTCCCATGATGCCACAGCAATTAGATAACGAAATTAAAGTGGTGTCAAACTGCATTAATCCGACAGTGTAGATTTACCCCAAGTTTCAGCCCTTGCACCATGCCTCTCTATGTCCATGGATTCCATTACTATGCGATTGCATATACAGTAGAGTCTCGCTTATCCAACATAAACGGGCCGAAAATGTTGGATAATAAGGAGGGATTAAGGAAAGGCCTATTAAATGTCAAATTACGTTATGATTTTACAAATTAAGCACCAAAACATCATGTTTTACCATAAATCAACAGAAAAAGTAGTTCAATACACGGTAACATTATGTAGTAATTACTGTATTTACGAATTTAGCACCAAAACATCACAATGTATTGAAAACATTGACTACAAAAAGGCTGGCTACTAAAAGGCAGACTGTGTTGGATAATCCAGAATGTTGGATAAGTGAGACTCTACTGTAATGAGACTTGAACGTTCACAAAATTTGGTATCTATGGGGCTCCTTGAACCAAACCTTGGTGGTATACAGAGATTGACAGCTTCTGTTCCCACTGGCTCCAGAATCCTAGAAATGGAAGGGACCTACAGAGACCATCCAGTCTAACCCCCTTCTATCTGCCAGACAGGAGGGCATAATCTAAGCCAGTGATGGCCAACCTATGACACGCGTGTCAGCACTGACACGCCTAGCCATTTTTGCTGACACGCTGCCTCATGCAGATTGACTGGATGACTAATGTCTTTTGTGGCCAAATTCGGTGTAATTTGGTCCAGTGGTTTTGTTGTTTACTCCATGGCAATTATGCATATTACATTATATATAATATACATAGTAGAGTCTCACTTATCCAACACTCGCTTATCCAACGTTCTGGATTATCCAACGAATTTTTGTAATCGATGTTTTCAATACATCGTGATATTTTGGTGCTAAATTCATAAATACAATAATTACAACATAACATTACTGCATATTGAACTACTTTTTCTGTCAAATTTGTTGTATAACATGTGTTTTGGTGCTTAATTTGTAAAATCATAGCCTAATTTTATGTTTAATAGGCTTTTCCTTAATCCCTCCTTATTATCCAACATATTCACTTATCCAACATTCTGCTGGCCCGTTTATGTTGGATAAGTGAGACTCTACTGTACTAGCTGTGTCCGGCCACGCGTTGCTGTGGCAAAGTGGTGGTGGTATTGGTTAAAAATTGTTGTGTAATTTTTATTTGATGTTATTTGCCATTTTTTATTAATTTTATTGTAAGTTATATTTTTATTTATTATATTTTAATATTTTCTTGTATTATTTTTAGTTATTTTCTGTTATAGTATTTTATTGTATTAATTTTTTAGTGTTTTTAATTATTTTCTATTAGGTTGCTAGGAGATCAAGTTGGAGGAGCTTAGCCTTCTAACTGGCAGCAATTGGATAAAAGCAATTATTCATCTCTCTCTAATTAGGACTTTATTTTTCTTTTCTTTTTGTTGTATCAACCTAGAGGCGTGGATGATGGGTTGTGTTGTCAAATTTCGAGGTTGGGGGGCCTGTAGTTTTGTTGTTTTGTGGGTCGCCGTGATGCCATCACTCTTTTATATATATAATTTATTTATATTATTATTCTATTATTATTGTAGTATATTATCATATTATTACTATTATATTATTATATTATTATTCATTATTCATGACTACATTGAAACTAGAATAGAGAGAAATTAGCGTGGAAACTGCAAGAGGTACCATAGATTGTTGTACATGGAAATAATGGTAGAAAACAGTTTTTGATTTATTAAATACAGTTATATATTACAATTATATATTTTTTTTGCTATTTAAACTATACATAGTGCGATATTATGGTGTTTTTCTCGAAGTGACACACCACCTAGGTCATGCCAGGTTTTTTTTGGTGAATTTTGACACACCAAGCGCAAAAGGTTGCCCATCATTGATCTAAGCCCTCCCGACAGCTGGCCATCCAGCCTCTGTTCAAAAACCTCCAGGAAAGGGCTCTTAGAACCATACAATCCTAGTCCTTGAAAGGGATCCCCAGAGGTCATCCAGTCCAACCTGCTTCTACTATGTAGGAAGTCGCAATCAAAGCCTTCCTGACAGGTGCCCATACAGTTCCTGTTTCAAAACCTCCAGAGAAAGAGTCTCCATTAGTCTCCAAATCAGCAGTGCCCAATAATATAATTATCCCTGCTCCTGCTTTAAGACCTGGGGTGATAATAAAACCAGACTGACCAGGAAGGCCGGTTTGGGACACACATCAGGGCTCATGGGGGGGGGGGTGCCTCAGGGCAGGCGGATCCTGAGTGGTTTTAAGGTGGAAAGAGATCCCTTTGGGGCTTCAAAGTGGTGCTGCTTGCAAGGGCAGGGAGTGGCCTGTGGCAGTGGACTCTGCTGCCTTGGTTGGGTGCTTAAATTGTAAAATCATAACCTAATTTGATGTTTAATAGGCTTTTCTTTAATCCCTCCTTATTATCCAAGATATTCGCTTGTCCAAGGTTCTGCCGGGCCCATTTAGCTTGGATAAGTGAGACTCTACTCTAATGTTGGAAAGTGGTCCCTGGTCAAAAATAGATTTGGGAACCACTGATCTAGAGGTTTGGGTGTCCCTCTGTCATTGTGTCTTAGAATCATAGAATAGCAGTGTTGGAAGAGACCTCATGGGCCATCCAGTCCAACCCCATTCTGCCAAGAAGCAGGAAATCGCATTCAAAGCACCCCCAACAGATAGCCATCCAGCCTCTGCTTAAAAGCCTCCTTGCCTTGTGTCTTCTTGCTTAGGATAGACTGGATAGCTTCTGGAGTCCCTTCCTAATGTTTCTTCCTTAGGATAGACTGGATAGCTTCTGGAGTCCCTTTCTAATGTTTCTTGCTTAGTATAGACTGGATAGCTTCTGGAGTCCCTTCCTAATGTTTCTTCCTTAGGATAGACTGGATAGCTTCTGGAGTCCCTTTCTAATGTTTCTTGCTTAGTATAGACTGGATAGCTTCTGGAGTCCCTTCCTAATGTTTCTTCCTTAGGATAGACTGGATAGCTTCTGGAGTCCCTTCCTAATGTTTCTTCCTTAGGATAGACTGGATAGCTTCTGGAGTCCCTTCCTAATGTTTCTTCCTTAGGATAGACTGGATAGCTTCTGGAGTCTCTTCCTAATGTTTCTTCCTTAGGATAGACTGGATAGCTTCTGGAGTCCCTTCCTAATGTTTCTTCCTTAGGATAGACTGGATAGCTTCTGGAGTCCCTTCCTAATGTTTCTTCCTTAGGATAGACTGGGTAGCTTCTGGAGTCCCTTCCTAATGTTTCTTCCTTAGGATAGACTGGATAGCTTCTGGAGTCCCTTCCTAATGTTTCTTCCTTAGGATAGACTGGATAGCTTCTGGAGTCCCTTCCTAATGTTTCTTCCTTAGGATAGACTGGATAGCTTCTGGAGTCCCTTCCTAATGTTTCTTCCTTAGGATAGACTGGATAGCTTCTGGAGTCCCTTCCTAATGTTTCTTCCTTAGGATAGACTGGATAGCTTCTGGAGTCCCTTCCTAATGTTTCTTCCTTAGGATAGACTGGATAGCTTCTGGAGTCCCTTCCTAATGTTTCTTCCTTAGGATAGACTGGATAGCTTCTGAAGTCCCTTCCTAATGTTTCTTCCTTAGGATAGACTGGATAGCTTCTGAAGTCCCTTCCTAATGTTTCTTCCTTAGGATAGACTGGATAGCTTCTGAAGTCCCTTCCTAATGTTTCTTCCTTAGGATAGACTGGATAGCTTCTGGAGTCCCTTCCTAATGTTTCTTCCTTAGGATAGACTGGATAGCTTCTGAAGTCCCTTCCAAATGTTTCTTCCTTAGGATAGACTGGATAGCTTCTGGAGTCCCTTCCCAATGTTTCTTCCTTAGGATAGACTGGATAGCTTCTGAAGTCCCTTCCTAATGTTTCTTCCTTAGGATAGACTGGATAGCTTCTGGAGTCCCTTCCTAATGTTTCTTCCTTAGGATAGACTGGATAGCTTCTGGAGTCCCTTCCTAATGTTTCTTCCTTAGGATAGACTGGATAGCTTCTGGAGTCCCTTCCTAATGTTTCTTCCTTAGGATAGACTGGATAGCTTCTGGAGTCCCTTCCAAATGTTTCTTCCTTAGGATAGACTGGATAGCTTCTGGAGTCCCTTCCTAATGTTTCTTGCTTAGGATAGACTGGATAGCTTCTGGAGTCCCTTCCTAATGTTTCTTCCTTAGGATAGACTGGATAGCTTCTGGAGTCCCTTCCTAATGTTTCTTCCTTAGGATAGACTGGATAGCTTCTGGAGTCCCTTCCTAATGTTTCTTCCTTAGGATAGACTGGATAGCTTCTGGAGTCCCTAATGTTTCTTCCTTAGGATAGACTGGATAGCTTCTGGAGTCCCTAATGTTTCTTCCTTAGGATAGACTGGATAGCTTCTGGAGTCCCTTCCTAATGTTTCTTCCTTAGGATAGACTGGATAGCTTCTGGAGTCCCTTCCTAATGTTTCTTCCTTAGGATAGACTGGATAGCTTCTGGAGTCCCTTCCTAATGTTTTTTCCTTAGGATAGACTGGATAGCTTCTGGAGTCCCTTCCTAATGTTTCTTCCTTAGGATAGACTGGATAGCTTCTGGAGTCCCTTCCTAATGTTTCTTCCTTAGGATAGACTGGATAGCTTCTGGAGTCCCTTCCTAATGTTTCTTCCTTAGGATAGACTGGATAGCTTCTGGAGTCCCTTCCTAATGTTTTTTCCTTAGGATAGACTGGATAGCTTCTGGAGTCCCTTCCTAATGTTTCTTCCTTAGGATAGACTGGATAGCTTCTGGAGTCCCTTCCTAATGTTTCTTCCTTAGGATAGACTGGATAGCTTCTGGAGTCCCTTCCTAATGTTTCTTCCTTAGGATAGACTGGATAGCTTCTGGAGTCCCTTCCTAATGTTTCTTCCTTAGGATAGACTGGATAGCTTCTGGAGTCCCTTCCTAATGTTTCTTCCTTAGGATAGACTGGATAGCTTCTGGAGTCCCTTCCTAATGTTTCTTCCTTAGGATAGACTGGATAGCTTCTGGAGTCCCTTCCTAATGTTTCTTCCTTAGGATAGACTGGATAGCTTCTGGAGTCCCTTCCTAATGTTTCTTCCTTAGGATAGACTGGATAGCTTCTGGAGTCCCTTCCTAATGTTTCTTCCTTAGGATAGACTGGATAGCTTCTGGAGTCCCTTCCTAATGTTTCTTCCTTAGGATAGACTGGATAGCTTCTGGAGTCCCTTCCTAATGTTTCTTCCTTAGGATAGACTGGATAGCTTCTGGAGTCCCTTCCTAATGTTTCTTCCTTAGGATAGACTGGATAGCTTCTGGAGTCCCTTCCTAATCTTTCTTCCTTGGGATAGACTGGATAGCTTCTGGAGTCCCTTCCTAATGTTTCTTCCTTAGGATAGACTGGATAGCTTCTGGAGTCCCTTCCTAATGTTTCTTCCTTAGGATAGACTGGATAGCTTCTGGAGTCCCTTCCTAATGTTTCTTCCTTAGGATAGACTGGATAGCTTCTGGAGTCCCTTCCTAATGTTTCTTCCTTAGGATAGACTGGATAGCTTCTGGAGTCCCTTCCTAATGTTTCTTCCTTAGGATAGACTAGATAGCTTCTGGAGTCCCTTCCTAATCTTTCTTCCTTGGGATAGACTGGATAGCTTCTGGAGTCCCTTCCTAATGTTTCTTCCTTAGGATAGACTGGATAGCTTCTGGAGTCCCTTCCTAATGTTTCTTCCTTAGGATAGACTGGATAGCTTCTGGAGTCCCTTCCTAATGTTTCTTCCTTAGGATAGACTGGATAGCTTCTGGAGTCCCTAATGTTTCTTCCTTAGGATAGACTGGATAGCTTCTGGAGTCCCTTCCTAATGTTTTTTCCTTAGGATAGACTGGATAGCTTCTGGAGTCCCTTCCTAATGTTTCTTCCTTAGGATAGACTGGATAGCTTCTGGAGTCCCTTCCTAATGTTTCTTCCTTAGGATAGACTGGATAGCTTCTGGAGTCCCTTCCTAATGTTTCTTCCTTAGGATAGACTGGATAGCTTCTGGAGTCCCTTCCTAATGTTTCTTCCTTAGGATAGACTGGATAGCTTCTGGAGTCCCTTCCTAATGTTTCTTCCTTAGGATAGACTGGATAGCTTCTGGAGTCCCTAATGTTTCTTCCTTAGGATAGACTGGATAGCTTCTGGAGT
This sequence comes from Anolis carolinensis, assembly GCF_035594765.1. Classification (NCBI taxonomy): domain Eukaryota; kingdom Metazoa; phylum Chordata; class Lepidosauria; order Squamata; family Anolidae; genus Anolis; species Anolis carolinensis. Next base: position 19,846 of record NW_026943862.1, read on the forward strand.
CCCTTCCTAATGTTTTTTCCTTAGGATAGACTGGATAGCTTCTGGAGTCCCTTCCTAATGTTTCTTCCTTAGGATAGACTGGATAGCTTCTGGAGTCCCTTCCTAATGTTTCTTCCTTAGGATAGACTGGATAGCTTCTGGAGTCCCTTCCTAATGTTTCTTCCTTAGGATAGACTGGATAGCTTCTGGAGTCCCTTCCAAATGTTTCTTCCTTAGGATAGACTGGATAGCTTCTGGAGTCCCTTCCTAATGTTTCTTCCTTAGGATAGACTGGATAGCTTCTGGAGTCCCTAATGTTTCTTCCTTAGGATAGACTGGATAGCTTCTGGAGTCCCTTCCTAATGTTTTTTCCTTAGGATAGACTGGATAGCTTCTGGAGTCCCTTCCTAATGTTTCTTCCTTAGGATAGACTGGATAGCTTCTGGAGTCCCTTCCTAATGTTTCTTCCTTAGGATAGACTGGATAGCTTCTGGAGTCCCTTCCTAATGTTTCTTCCTTAGGATAGACTGGATAGCTTCTGGAGTCCCTTCCTAATGTTTCTTCCTTAGGATAGACTGGATAGCTTCTGGAGTCCCTTCCTAATGTTTCTTCCTTAGGATAGACTGGATAGCTTCTGGAGTCCCTAATGTTTCTTCCTTAGGATAGACTGGATAGCTTCTGGAGTCCCTTCCTAATGTTTTTTCCTTAGGATAGACTGGATAGCTTCTGGAGTCCCTTCCTAATGTTTCTTCCTTAGGATAGACTGGATAGCTTCTGGAGTCCCTTCCTAATGTTTCTTCCTTAGGATAGACTGGATAGCTTCTGGAGTCCCTTCCTAATGTTTCTTCCTTAGGATAGACTGGATAGCTTCTGGAGTCCCTTCCTAATGTTTCTTCCTTAGGATAGACTGGATAGCTTCTGGAGTCCCTTCCTAATGTTTCTTCCTTAGGATAGACTGGATAGCTTCTGGAGTCCCTTCCTAATGTTTCTTCCTTAGGATAGACTGGATAGCTTCTGGAGTCCCTTCCTAATGTTTCTTCCTTAGGATAGACTGGATAGCTTCTGGAGTCCCTTCCTAATGTTTCTTCCTTAGGATAGACTGGATAGCTTCTGGAGTCCCTTCCTAATGTTTCTTCCTTAGGATAGACTGGATAGCTTCTGGAGTCCCTTCCTAATGTTTCTTCCTTAGGATAGACTGGATAGCTTCTGGAGTCCCTTCCTAATGTTTCTTCCTTAGGATAGACTGGATAGCTTCTGGAGTCCCTTCCTAATGTTTCTTCCTTAGGATAGACTGGATAGCTTCTGGAGTCCCTAATGTTTCTTCCTTAGGATAGACTGGATAGCTTCTGGAGTCCCTTCCTAATGTTTTTTCCTTAGGATAGACTGGATAGCTTCTGGAGTCCCTTCCTAATGTTTCTTCCTTAGGATAGACTGGATAGCTTCTGGAGTCCCTTCCTAATGTTTCTTCCTTAGGATAGACTGGATAGCTTCTGGAGTCCCTTCCTAATGTTTCTTCCTTAGGATAGACTGGATAACTTCTGGAGTCCCTTCCTAATGTTTCTTCCTTAGGATAGACTGGATAGCTTCTGGAGTCCCTTCCTAATGTTTCTTCCTTAGGATAGACTGGATAGCTTCTGGAGTCCCTAATGTTTCTTCCTTAGGATAGACTGGATAGCTTCTGGAGTCCCTTCCTAATGTTTTTTCCTTAGGATAGACTGGATAGCTTCTGGAGTCCCTTCCTAATTTTCTTCCTTAGGATAGACTGGATAGCTTCTGGAGTCCCTTCCTAATGTTTCTTCCTTAGGATAGACTGGATAGCTTCTGGAGTCCCTTCCTAATGTTTCTTCCTTAGGATAGACTGGATAGCTTCTGGAGTCCCTTCCTAATGTTTCTTCCTTAGGATAGACTGGATAGCTTCTGGAGTCCCTTCCTAATGTTTCTTCCTTAGGATAGACTGGATAGCTTCTGGAGTCCCTTCCTAATGTTTCTTCCTTAGGATAGACTGGATAGCTTCTGGAGTCCCTTCCTAATGTTTCTTCCTTAGGATAGACTGGATAGCTTCTGGAGTCCCTTCCTAATGTTTCTTCCTTAGGATAGACTGGATAGCTTCTGGAGTCCCTTCCTAATCTTTCTTCCTTAGGATAGACTGGATAGCTTCTGGAGTCCCTTCCTAATGTTTCTTCCTTAGGATAGACTAGATAGCTTCTGGAGTCCCTTCCTAATCTTTCTTCCTTGGGATAGACTGGATAGCTTCTGGAGTCCCTTCCTAATGTTTCTTCCTTAGGATAGACTGGATAGCTTCTGGAGTCCCTTCCTAATGTTTCTTCCTTAGGATAGACTGGATAGCTTCTGGAGTCCCTTCCTAATGTTTCTTCCTTAGGATAGACTGGATAGCTTCTGGAGTCCCTTCCTAATGTTTCTTCCTTAGGATAGACTGGATAGCTTCTGGAGTCCCTTCCTAATGTTTCTTCCTTAGGATAGACTGGATAGCTTCTGGAGTCCCTTCCAAATGTTTCTTCCTTAGGATAGACTGGATAGCTTCTGGAGTCCCTTCCTAATGTTTCTTCCTTAGGATAGACTGGATAGCTTCTGGAGTCCCTTCCTAATGTTTCTTCCTTAGGATAGACTGGATAACTTCTGGAGTCCCTTCCTAATGTTTCTTCCTTAGGATAGACTGGATAGCTTCTGGAGTCCCTTCCTAATGTTTCTTCCTTAGGATAGACTGGATAGCTTCTGGAGTCCCTAATGTTTCTTCCTTAGGATAGACTGGATAGCTTCTGGAGTCCCTTCCTAATGTTTTTTCCTTAGGATAGACTGGATAGCTTCTGGAGTCCCTTCCTAATTTTCTTCCTTAGGATAGACTGGATAGCTTCTGGAGTCCCTTCCTAATGTTTCTTCCTTAGGATAGACTGGATAGCTTCTGGAGTCCCTTCCTAATGTTTCTTCCTTAGGATAGACTGGATAGCTTCTGGAGTCCCTTCCTAATGTTTCTTCCTTAGGATAGACTGGATAGCTTCTGGAGTCCCTTCCTAATGTTTCTTCCTTAGGATAGACTGGATAGCTTCTGGAGTCCCTTCCTAATGTTTCTTCCTTAGGATAGACTGGATAGCTTCTGGAGTCCCTTCCTAATGTTTCTTCCTTAGGATAGACTGGATAGCTTCTGGAGTCCCTTCCTAATGTTTCTTCCTTAGGATAGACTGGATAGCTTCTGGAGTCCCTTCCTAATGTTTCTTCCTTAGGATAGACTGGATAGCTTCTGGAGTCCCTTCCTAATGTTTCTTCCTTAGGATAGACTAGATAGCTTCTGGAGTCCCTTCCTAATCTTTCTTCCTTGGGATAGACTGGATAGCTTCTGGAGTCCCTTCCTAATGTTTCTTCCTTAGGATAGACTGGATAGCTTCTGGAGTCCCTTCCTAATGTTTCTTCCTTAGGATAGACTGGATAGCTTCTGGAGTCCCTTCCTAATGTTTCTTCCTTAGGATAGACTGGATAGCTTCTGGAGTCCCTTCCTAATGTTTCTTCCTTAGGATAGACTGGATAGCTTCTGGAGTCCCTTCCTAATGTTTCTTCCTTAGGATAGACTGGATAGCTTCTGGAGTCCCTTCCAAATGTTTCTTCCTTAGGATAGACTGGATAGCTTCTGGAGTCCCTTCCTAATGTTTCTTCCTTAGGATAGACTGGATAGCTTCTGGAGTCCCTAATGTTTCTTCCTTAGGATAGACTGGATAGCTTCTGGAGTCCCTTCCTAATGTTTTTTCCTTAGGATAGACTGGATAGCTTCTGGAGTCCCTTCCTAATGTTTCTTCCTTAGGATAGACTGGATAGCTTCTGGAGTCCCTTCCTAATGTTTCTTCCTTAGGATAGACTGGATAGCTTCTGGAGTCCCTTCCTAATGTTTCTTCCTTAGGATAGACTGGATAGCTTCTGGAGTCCCTTCCTAATGTTTCTTCCTTAGGATAGACTGGATAGCTTCTGGAGTCCCTTCCTAATGTTTCTTCCTTAGGATAGACTGGATAGCTTCTGGAGTCCCTTCCTAATGTTTCTTCCTTAGGATAGACTGGATAGCTTCTGGAGTCCCTTCCTAATGTTTCTTCCTTGGGATAGACTGGATAGCTTCTGGAGTCCCTTCCTAATCTTTCTTCCTTGGGATAGACTGGATAGCTTCTGGAGTCCCTTCCTAATGTTTCTTCCTTAGGATAGACTGGATAGCTTCTGGAGTCCCTTCCTAATGTTTCTTCCTTAGGATAGACTAGATAGCTTCTGGAGTCCCTTCCTAATCTTTCTTCCTTGGGATAGACTGGATAGCTTCTGGAGTCCCTTCCTAATGTTTCTTCCTTAGGATAGACTGGATAGCTTCTGGAGTCCCTTCCTAATGTTTCTTCCTTAGGATAGACTGGATAGCTTCTGGAGTCCCTTCCTAATGTTTCTTCCTTAGGATAGACTGGATAGCTTCTGGAGTCCCTTCCAAATGTTTCTTCCTTAGGATAGACTGGATAGCTTCTGGAGTCCCTTCCAAATGTTTCTTCCTTAGGATAGACTGGATAGCTTCTGGAGTCCCTTCCTAATGTTTCTTCCTTAGGATAGACTGGATAGCTTCTGGAGTCCCTAATGTTTCTTCCTTAGGATAGACTGGATAGCTTCTGGAGTCCCTTCCTAATGTTTTTTCCTTAGGATAGACTGGATAGCTTCTGGAGTCCCTTCCTAATGTTTCTTCCTTAGGATAGACTGGATAGCTTCTGGAGTCCCTTCCTAATGTTTCTTCCTTAGGATAGACTGGATAGCTTCTGGAGTCCCTTCCTAATGTTTCTTCCTTAGGATAGACTGGATAGCTTCTGGAGTCCCTTCCTAATGTTTCTTCCTTAGGATAGACTGGATAGCTTCTGGAGTCCCTTCCTAATGTTTCTTCCTTAGGATAGACTGGATAGCTTCTGGAGTCCCTTCCTAATGTTTCTTCCTTAGGATAGACTGGATAGCTTCTGGAGTCCCTTCCTAATGTTTCTTCCTTAGGATAGACTGGATAGCTTCTGGAGTCCCTTCCTAATGTTTCTTCCTTAGGATAGACTGGATAGCTTCTGGAGTCCCTTCCTAATGTTTCTTCCTTAGGATAGACTGGATAGCTTCTGGAGTCCCTTCCTAATGTTTCTTCCTTAGGATAGACTGGATAGCTTCTGGAGTCCCTTCCTAATGTTTCTTCCTTAGGATAGACTGGATAGCTTCTGGAGTCCCTTCCTAATGTTTCTTCCTTAGGATAGACTGGATAGCTTCTGGAGTCCCTTCCTAATGTTTCTTCCTTAGGGTAGACTGGATAGCTTCTGGAGTCCCTTCCTAATGTTTCTTCCTTAGGATAGACTGGATAGCTTCTGGAGTCCCTTCCTAATGTTTCTTCCTTAGGATAGACTGGATAGCTTCTGGAGTCCCTTCCTAATGTTTCTTCCTTAGGATAGACTGGATAGCTTCTGGAGTCCCTTCCTAATGTTTCTTCCTTAGGATAGACTGGATAGCTTCTGGAGTCCCTTCCTAATGTTTCTTCCTTAGGATAGACTGGATAGCTTCTGGAGTCCCTTCCTAATGTTTCTTCCTTAGGATAGACTGGATAGCTTCTGGAGTCCCTTCCTAATGTTTCTTCCTTAGGATAGACTGGATAGCTTCTGGAGTCCCTTCCTAATGTTTCTTCCTTAGGATAGACTAGATAGCTTCTGGAGTCCCTTCCAAATGTATGATTCCCCCTTATCTCTCCTGCTTCTTGAAGGCTCAACCCAGCCCGACTTGGGGGGCCAGTTTGGGGCGCACATGGAGGGAAACTGGACCCCATGCTTTGTGCCAGGGTTTAAGGAGGAAGGAGATATCACCAATTGCATGAAAGATATAAAAAAGATATGAGGGTTGGTTTCGCAACTAAAAAATCAGAACTGGAAAGAATATGGGAAAAGGGAAATAAAGGGTTAATATCCAGATTATACAAATACATATTAAGTTATAATATGGAGGATAATACAGTCAAGACAGTAATGATATCCTGGGCCAAGGACCTAGGTAGGCCAATAGAATTGGATAACTGGGAGTACCTATGGAACAAAGAATTCAAATTCACAATATCTGGATCAATTAGGGAGAATCAATATAAAATGTTTTATAGATGCTATATCACCCCAGCAACATTGGCAAAAATAGATAAATCACAACAAGGTATTTGCTGGAGGTGTAGGAAACAGAAAGGGACATTCATCCACATGTGGTGGACGTGTATGACCATACAGGCATTTTGGGACAAGGTAATTAAAGAGACTAATAAAATGCTACATAATAAGATTAAAAAAAGCCCAGGATTGTGTCTATTAGGTCTACATAGAGAAAACAATAACCAAAAGGACCAAGAAATATACCAATATAGCTTTGCGGCAGCAAGATTGACCATAGTCAAAGACTGGAAAGGGGAAAAAGGTTTAACTAAAAAGGATTGGAGAGAAAGAATGCGGGAATATATGCTAATGGCCAAACTTACCAACAATAGGAAGAACAAAAGTAATGAGGACTTTTTAGAAACATGGAAGCTGGCCATAGCATATCTGAATAAGGAGTCAGTAACATAGAGGAGTTCCATTAGGAATTTAGGGTTACTATTAACAAGGATATATAAATTGGCTTAAAGGCTTCCTAGTGCTTCAGGGTTGGAAGTCATGGTGAAGGGTGCACGGGTGTGGGGAAGGGGTTTTATTTTATGTGGGATAGGGGTTTTGGGTGCGTGCAGGGTTTGTTGTGTGTAATACGTTGTATGTTTTTGTTTTGTTTGAATGTTAGGGTAAACTCTTATATTTAATTTCTAAAAAAAAAAAAATGAATAGAAACCTGGATTGAGAGTGGTGGATGACATGTGGAAAGAGCAGTTCTATATGTTTTGAGTAACAGATAATAATATGTACTGTGTTAGAATTGGCAGGCTGGTTGACTCATGTAGATATGCATGTACATTTCAAAATGATTGTTATCTGACTATATTTGCGATAATTTGCTGTTTTGTTATGTAACGTTTCATTAATAAACTGTTTACCCACAAAAAAAAAAAAGGAGGAAGGAGATCTGCTTGGGTTGGGAGCCTTGTAGTCCCAGTGGGCAGAGCAAGGCAAGAAAAAGCTAAGCAAGGCAAGGCTCCCCCCAACAGACCCAGCCCCCTTCTCCTCCTCCTCGGACTGCTCCCTCTCTCTCTCTCTCTCTCTCTCTCCTTCCCCGAGGCGTTGTTTGCAAAGGCGGCGGCAAGGCGAGGAAGGAGAGAGTCGGGGGGGGGGGGGGGTCTTGCCTTACCTTGGTGGGTCTTCTTGCCTGGGTTTGTCTCCCACTTGTTGCCAGAGAGGAGGAGAGAAAGGAGGAGGAGGAGGCGTTCAGGCAGCAAAGGCACCCTTTCGTGGAGGGAAGCCCAGCCCTCCTCGCTCTCTCTCCTTCGGGGCTGAGCCTCCATCCCGCCCCCTCCCCAAAGGACAGACCCTCCCCAGGGACCGAGGAAGGAAGGAGGAAGGAAACAAGGAAGGAAGGCAGGCGAGCAAGCAGAAGGAGCAGCAGGCGCCGGATCATGGTGGAGAACACCCGCCTCGTCGCCGCCAAAGCCGCCCTGGTAAGTCAAAGCCCCTTCCCTGGGGGAGAAGGAGAAAGAGAAAGAGAGGGAGGGGTCTGCCCTTTATTTGGGAGAGGGGTCGAGCTTCCCCTTGCAGCCCCCCGGGGAGAAAGTGCCCGAGAAGGAAGGTGGGCTCTTTGGGAGAGGCGCAGGTCAGGAGGCGCCGGGGAACTTCCCAGGAGAAGCAAAAGCCCGGAGGTCTTCATGGAAAGGTGGGGCAGGGATGCCAATCTGGATCTTGATCCCAATCTGGATCTATTCGGTGCCCCCCCCCCCCGCCCCCGCCCCAAGCAAACGCCTTTCCTTCAGCTCCTCATTCAGGGAAGCCCTGGGGAGGCACAGGCAGGATTGGATCCCAAGACTCTGGAGCTGTTTTCAAGGAGATGGACGCTGGGTTCCAAAGAGAAAGGTCTTCTACCCCCAGATTTGAATTTTCTCGTTTTTAAATCATGAGCCATTCCTTTCAGTCCCATCCTGTCAAGCGGGGAAAAGGGCGAGGCAAGTTGGGAAAAGAAACTGGTGGCACACTTGGGGTCCCAAGCCCAGAAGGTTGCTCCCAATCTGGGGGAAAAGTGAATCATAATAATAATTTAAAATATAAGAGCAATAATAATAAGAATAAGGTTCCAATCTGGAGGAATAGCAAATAAAATAATAATAATAATAATAATAATTAGCAATAACAATAATAATAATGATAAGGTTCAAATCTTGGGGAAAAGTGAACAATAATAATATGAAAAATAAGGTTCCAATCTGGGGGAATAGTAAATAAAATAATAGTAATAATAATAATAATAATAATAAATAGCAATAACAATAATAATAATAATGATAAGGTTCAAATCTTGGGGGAAAGTTAAATAATAATAATGAGGCGGAGGAGAAGAAAGTTGATCTCAATCTGAATGATTATTATTATTAATAATAACAATAGCAATAACAATAATAATGAAAAGGTTCTATTCTTCGGGAAAAGTGAAATAATAATGAGGAGGAGGTTGTTCCCAATCTGGGGGAATAGTAAATTATTATTATTATTATTATTATTAATAATAATAATAATAAATAAGAGCAATAATAATAATAAGAAGAAGGTTCCAATCTGGGGGAATAGTAAATAATAAAATAATAATAATAATAATAATAATAATAATAATGATAAGGTTCAAATCTTGGGGGAAAGTGAAATAATAATGAGGAGGAGGAGGAGGAGGAGGAGGTTGATCCTAATCTGAATGATTATTATTATTAATAATAATAACAACAATAGCAATAACAATAATAATAATTATAAAATTCCAATCTTGGAAAAGTGAAGCAATAATGAGGAGGAGGAGGTTGTTCCCAATCTGGGGGAAATAGTGAATTATTATTATTATTATTAGCAATAATAATAATAACAATAATAATGTTCCAATCTTGGGGGAAAGTGAAATAATAATAATAATAATAATGATGATGATGATGATGAGGAAGAGGAGGAGGTTATTCCCAATTTGGGGAAATAGTGATTATCATTAATAATAACAACAATAATAATAATACAGTAGAGTCTCACTTATCCAACACTCGCTTATCCAACGTTCTGGATTATCCAACGCATTTTTGTAGTCAATGTATTCAATACATCGTGATATTTTGGTGCTAAATTTGTAAATACAGTAATTACTACATAGCATTACTGTGTATTGAACTACTTTTTCTGTCAAATTTGTTGTATAACATGACGTTTTGGGTGCTTAAAATATTCGCTTATCCAACGTTCTGCCGGCCGTTTACGTTGGATAAGTGAGACTCTACTGTATTTCAATCTTTGGGAAAAAGTGAAACAATAATGAGGAGGAGGAGGAGGTTGTTCCCAATCTGGGAGATTAGTGAATTATATTATTATTATTATTATTATTATTATTATTATTATTAGCAATAATTATAATAAGATTCCAATCTTGGAGGAAAGTGAAATATTAAGGAGGAGGAGGAGGAGGCTGTTCCCAATGTGGGGGGAATAATGAATTGTTATTATTATCAATAATAATAATAATAATAATAATAAGGTTCCAATTTTGGAGGAAAGTGAAATATTAAGGAGAAGGAGGAGGAGGCTGTTCCCAATGTGGGGGGAATAATGAATTGTTATTATTATCAATAATAATAATAATAATAATAATAATAATAATAAGGTTCCAATTTTGCAGGAAAGTGAAATATTAAGGAGGAGGAGGAGGAGGCTGTTCCCAATGTGGGGGGAATAATGAATTGTTATTATTATCAATAATAATAATAATAGTAATAAGGTTCCAATTTTGGAGGAAAGTGAAATAATAATAACAAGGAGAAGGTTGTTAACTGTCTGGGAGAATAGTGACTTGTTGCTGATGTTGTTGCTATTATTATTATTATTATTATTAGCTATAATAATAATGATGATGAGGTTCCAATCTTGGGGGAAAATGAAATAATAATACTAATAATAATGAGGAGGAGGAGGTTGTTCCCAATCATGGGAAATAGGGAATTATTATTATTATTATGGATAGCAATAATGATAATAATAAGGTTCCAGTCTTGGGGGAAAGTGACATAATAATAATGACTAGTAGAAGGCAGTTGCTCTCTACCTGGGAAAATAGTGAAATAATAATAATAATAATAATAATAATAATAATAATAATAATAACAACAAGTGATACACTTGGGTTATCAATGCCATTTCCTAATTGGGTCTATCATAAAAACATGGGGAAAGTTTATTAAACTACTATTAAACTTTATTTTTGCCGGAGGGACATCCTATAGCACATTTTACCATAGTTTTGCCATGAATATCTGCTAGAGTCTCAACCCATTCCAAAGAGCTTGTGGCAGGCACAAAAACAAAGATTTTTGGAGTAGAAGGACTATGATTAAACTTTGTTTTTTATGGGAGGGACAGCCTACTACAGAACATTTTTGCTCTAGTTTTGCCATGAATATCTGATAGAGTCTCAACCCATTCCAAAGAGCTTATGGCAGGCTCAAAAACAAAGATTTCTGGAGTAGAAGGACTACTTTCCAAGTCAGGAACGCACAATTGAGCAGGAAATAATACTTTCAAACCAGGAACAGAACATTTTTTCAAATTTTGTCAGATAGCGTAATCATAGGGCTCCCAGTCTTGGGAGATTATTATTATTATTTAATTAATAATAATAATAATACGGTTCCCAATTGAAGAAAAGTATAATAATAATAATAATAATAATAATAGTGTTTGACTTGTGATTTTGTGATACAAAATCCAGAATATCTATTTTGTTTGCTGTGTCATAATAATAATAATAATAATAATAATAATGAGGAGGAGGAGGAGGAGGAGGAGATGGTTCCCAATCTTGGAGCAAAGTGCACTGGATATAATAATAATAATCTACCTGTGGGTAAGCAGCAACTTCGAGCTTAGTTTTGGGGATGGCAAGGGCGACCAGAAAGACTTGGAAGCCCCTTCCCAGGCCAGTGGGGATGTGAGGAAGGATGCCATGAAATCTCAAGAGTCCCAGAAGGAGAAGCGGTTTGGTGGAGACCTTTTTTTGGGGAGCAGGCGAACCCGTGCGCACCAAGTTTGGCAGGCGCGACTTGGCGTGAAAAGGGGATTTCTTTCTTGTGGGATGAATGGGAAAGAGGGGAAAGTGTTTTCCTTGTACGTTTTGGTCTTTTGGTTCAGGGCACACCCAAAAAGGGAAGCTTGGGCGCAGCGGGGCGCGCGGGGAGAGCGCGCAAAAAAGGGCGCACGCGTCACGCGTGCGCCCTTTTTTGCGCGCTCTCCCCGCGCGCCCCGCTGCGCCCAAGCTTCCCTTTTTGGGCTTGATAAGAAACCTGGGACGACCCTCTCCACGTCCATCCCCTTTGTGAGCCCCTGCTTCCCTTCTTTCCGCCTCCTTTCCCCCCTTTTCCGCGGTCCCCCCCTCCCCTCTCCAATCCCGACTTGGCGCTCTCAGTTTGGCTTCTCTTCCAAGACCTTGGATGTTTTGCAATGGCTCCTCATGGCTCCCTTGAGGAATGATTTATCACAGCATTACATCTGCCTCTCTCCTTTCACAATGCAAACAAAATGGGGCGAAAATAAAAATATATAGTACAGTAATCCCAGAGAAAATCGCACCTCAACTTCCTGAGAGTCTGAACAAGGTCTTGCTTTCGTTAGAGTCCCAGGGAGTCTCCTTCTCTGGAGGCTTGGAAACCAAAGCTGGATGGCCATCTGTCAGGAGGGCATTGTTTGTGTCCCTGGCTGGACTAGATGTCCCTCTAGAGTTGGTATCTCTATATCTATCTATATATATAAAAGAGTGATGGCATCACGGCAGCGGACAAAACAACAAAGGTAAACACCCCACAACCTCGAAAATTGACAGAACAACCCCTCATCCATGCCTCTAGGTTGATAGAACAAAAAGAATAGAAAAATGAAGTCCTAATTAGAAGGAGAGGAATAATTGTTTTTATCCAATTGCTGCCAGTTAGAAGGCTAAGCTCCGCTCACTTGGTCTCCTAGCAACCCACTCAGCCCAGGGGACCCTTTACCTTAACTACCACCAATTCCTCAATACTTTATTTCCCATACCACCATAATTCGCCACAGCAACGTGTGGCCGGGCACAGCTAGTATATATATATAAAAGCAGGGGTCCCCAAACTAAGGCCCGGGGGCCGGATGCGGCCCTCCAAGGTCATTTACCTGGCCCCCGCCCTCAGTTTTATAATATATTTTTATATCAGTTTTAATAATATAATATATTGTATATACATATAATATTGATAATAATCTTATGTTATACAATATAATACTAATAGTAATACCATATAATAATATTAATTATATGTTATATATTACATATTATAGAATAGTATAGTGGTATAGTTCAATGTAGTAATATATAATGCTAATATTGTGTTATGCTAATAATATAATATATCGTATGTACATACAGCTGCTCTGAGTCCCCTTCGGGGTGAGAAGGGTGGGATATAAATGTAGTAAATAAATTTAGTAAATAAATAATTAATTTTAGACTTAGGCTCAGCCAAAGTCTGACATGACTTGAAGGCACACAACAACAACAACAATCCTAATTAACCTGACTATCTCATTGGCCAGTAGCAGGCCCACACTTCTCACTGAAATCCTAATAGGTTTATGTTGGTTAAAATTGTTTTCATTTTTAAATATTGTATTGTTCTTTTGTTGTTGTTGTTGTTGCACTACAAATAAGACATGTGAGGTATGCATAGGAATTTGTTTATATATATATATTTTCAAATGATAATTCGGCCCCTCAACAGTCTGAAGGATTGTGGACCGGCCCTCTGCTTTAAAAGTTTGGGGACCCCTCTATAAAAGGGTAATGAAATTTCAGCCTAGAACAAAACAACAAAACTACACATCCCAGAAACACTAAACTTGGAAGCACAACCCCTCATCCATGCCTCTACGTTCATACAACAAAAAGCTCCAGCTACTCCAGAAAACGGCCAGGCTTTGAGACTGCAAGGCTATTCACTGCTATTCCACCTGGCCAACAAAGGATTCCCAGAAGCCACAGCAACGCGGGGCCGGGCAAAGCTAGTATGATTCTATTACTTTTAGCTTCTCCCTCTTCGCACAGATTTAGCAGCAAAAATGCCGGACAATAAGTAACTACAGTAGAGTCTCACTTATCCAAGACCCGCTTATCCAAGGTTCAGGATTATCCAAGGTATTTTTTGTAGTCAATGTTTTCAATATATCATGATATTTTGGTTTATTAAACTACTATTAAACTTTGTTTTTGCGGGAAAGGCATCCTCTAGCACATTTTGCCATGAACATTGGATAGAGTCTCGACCAATTCAAAAGAGTTTGTGGCAGGCACAAAAACAAAGACTACTTTCCAAGTCAGGAACGCACAATTGAGCAGGACATAATACAGTAGAGTCTCACTTATCCAAGCCTTACTTATCCAAGTGTCTGGATTATCCAAGCCAAATTCGTAAATGCAGTAATTACAACATAACATTACTGCGCATTGAACTACCTTTTCTGTCAAATTTGTTGTATAACATGATGTTTTGGTGCTTAATTTGTAAAATCATAACCTAATTTGATGTTTAGTAAGCTTTTCCTTAATCCCTCCTTATTATCCAAGATATTCGCTTAGCCAAGGCTCTGCTGGCCCGTTTAGCTTGGATAAGTGAGACTCTACTGTATATGGATTTACAGTATGGTCATAACAATACACAAGCATTTTGAGGCATTTTCACCCTTAAAGGTGAAGGAAAGGAAAGTTTGTAATCCTATTTATTTATCTTGTCAGAAGCCAACCGAGGGTACAGTTATAATAATAATAATAATAATAACTTTATTTTTATATCCCGCCTCCATCTCCCTGAAGGGACTCGGGCGGCTTACATGGGGACAATCCCAACATCAACTTAGGTTAAAACACAAACCATGAATTAAAACAATATGACAAAATGAATATAAAACGACATTTTTTGTGTGTCAGGAGCAACTTGAGAAACTGCAAGTTGCTTCTGGTGTGAGAGAATTGGCTGTCTGCAAGGATGTTGCTCAGGGGATATCTTGATGTCTTGATGTTTTACCATCCTTGTGGGAGGCTTCTCTCATGTCCCCGCATGGAGCTGGAGCTGATAGAGGGAGCTCATCCGTGCTCTCCTCAGGTTGGATTCAAACCTGACAGTCTTCAGGTCAGCAACCCAACCTTCAAGTCACAAGGCTTTAACCCACTGAGCCACTGGGGGCTCCATATAAAATGACATAAAACACATCAAATGCTTTAAAACCCTAGACATAAAATACATGTGCAGGGAAAGAAACTTGTGCAGAACTCTGGATAGGGCTCATAAAGAGTATAAAGGCGATCAGGAAAGGGTGAAGGGATGGTCTTATTAAAACATTGACAGCCTATAAAAATGTGATAGTGATAAAGTGCAATAGGACATTGTAAACAAGCTGGGTATCTGACGGGATTGTTCACTCAAAAGCACATAGGAACATCCATGTTTAGGATATTAAGGCTCGCGTGGGTTCATAGGGGAGGAGGCGATCGCTGAGATAATCAGGACCTGAACTGTTTAAATACTTTACAGTGGTAAAGTATTTAAAAACACAAACAAAGTTAAAAATTTGGCATGATACTAAATGTCCTTTGACCACTAGCTGGCCACTTGGAGTGTCTCTGGTGTCGCTGTGAGAAGGTCCTCCATTGTGCATGTGCCTCACTGGAGCATGCTTGCTCCATCAATGTTCAACATTTACTCAAATGATCAGCCACTTCCAGAAGGAATAGAAAGTTTCATCTATGCTGACGATCATGCCATCACCGCCCAAGCAGGGAGCTTTGAAATGGTTAAACAGAAGCTCTCTGAAGCTTTAGGTGCTCTTACTGCCTATTACAGGGAAAACCAGCTGATCCCTAATCCATCTAAAACACAGACGTGTGCTTTTCATCTTGTAATCCTGAAATAATAGGAACTGGGCTCAAGGTCAAGAACCTGCGGCAAGACAACATATAGAATCGTAGACTCATAAAATCGGGAGGAAAATGTCATGCAGGAAATTCACAACCAAAGCTCTCCCAACAGAAGACCAGCTTCTGTTTAAAAGCCTTGAAAGAAGGAGTTTCCATTGCACTCTGAGGCGGAGAGTTCCACTGCTGAACAACTTCTTACTATCGGGAAGTTCTTCCCAAAGGTTCAGGTGGAATCTCCTTTCCTTTGGTGCACTTTATTCAGTCTGTTTTTAAATTTTTGTGCTTTAATCATGTTATTAAGTTTTCTATTTTACCTGTCTATGTTAATGTTTGTTTTTATAATTTGCACATGTCTTTGCACATTTGATGTATTTTATATTGTTACTGTTCTATCCGAGTTTGTCCCCTGTAAGCCGCTCCGAGTCCCTCCGGGGAGATGGAGGCGGGGTATAAATAAAGTATTATTATTATTATTATTATTATTATTATTATTATTTCTTGGAATCCTAGACCCCTAGAGTTGGAAGAGACCCCAAAGGTCCTCCAGTCTTAACTTCCTTCTGTTAGGCAGGAAAAGCACAATTAAAGCCCTCCCAACAGATGGCCATGAAGTCTCTGGTTGAAAGCCTCCAAGGAATTCCCAGGCAGCGGCAGATTCCACTGCAGAGCAACTCTTTTCTTCAAGAAGTTCTTGCTAATGTTGAGGCGGAATCTCTTTCACTACAGTTTCAATCCATGGCTGTGTCCTGGTTTTTAGAGTAGCAGAGAGCATGGAAATAATTGATGTTGGAGTGCTTGGGGGAAATGGAACTCGTTTTAACCCCTTGTTTGTCTCCTCTCTCTCCGCAGGCTGCAGCGGCCGCCTTTTCCTCTTCCTCCTGCTCCTCCTCTTCCTCCTCGGGGGTCTCCAGCTGCCCCATGACGGCGGGGGCCCTGCGCCTGGAGGCGGTGATGGAGAACCTGCAGCGGGCGCAGGCGGCCAGGCTGAAGGAGGAGGCCGAGGAGAAGCGCCGCCGGGCCCAGGCCACACGCAGCTACGCCGCCTCGGTCGCCGCCCAGCCCGCCAACTCCAACGCCCACCATCCCCAGCCCCGGCAGACCCACGCCCTGCCGCCTTTGATGCCCCTGCAGACCTGTGGAAGGGGCCCCGTGGCTGGCTCAGGCGGAGGGATGGGGCGGGTCGGAGGGACGCCCGGGCCCCTGAGAGCCCCTCTGCAGAGCATGCCCAGCCAAGTCCCGGGACAGCACTGCCGAGCTCTAGAAGAAGAGGAGGAGGAGGAGGAGGAGGAGGAAGAAGAGAGGAAGGAGGAAGAGGAGGAGGAAGAAGAGGAGGAGGAGGAAGGTGAAGAGGGTCCCAAGGCAGAGGCTGAAGAAGAGCAGGCCAACCTCAACTGCAACGCCACCACCGAGGCCTCCGGTCCCCTGGCAATCCGCCCCGTCCCAGAGCCACCGCCACCTCAGCCCCACGAATGGACCTACGAGGAGCAGTTCAAGCAGGTAGGAGATGATGGGGTCTCCAACCCTTCTCATGGACCCTCCCTTTGGAACGTCTCAGTCCTCTTGCCCCAGCCTCCTCTCCTTGCTTGTCCACTCCGTCCACTCCCTGCCTTGCCCTTGACCCCACTGGTCACCCTCTCCCCATTGCCCCTCTCACTCCCCTGTATCCCCCTTTGGCCCCTCTTCCTATAATCAGGGCTGGAATATACATGGTTAAAATGGGATACTTGCCCCGGACTGGTTCCTTTCTTCTGCCCAACACCCTTGGTCTCACCTCAGTCCGCTCCCCTCCTGCCCCACAATCTCCCCATTGTCCCTCAGCCCCCTCCCTTGTGGTCCCCTCCTATCCCCTGCCTCTTTTGCCTCATTCAACCTCCTCTCCGTAACCCACTCCCCATTGCCCTTTCCAGTTCTCTTTGACCCCTTCAACACCCTCAGTTTTTTTCTTCTTGAACCCCCACCCACTCTTATTTATTTATTTACTACATTTATATCCCACTCTTCTCACCCCGAAGGGGACTCAGAGTGGTTTACAAATCAAATGAACATACAATACATTATTAGCATAGCACAATATAAGCATTAAATTACTATATTGCACTATATCATTATATGGTAATATTATTAGTAATATTACATTTAATATATAATATATAATTAATGTTATTATATTGTATAATTAGTAGTAAGGTAAAGGTAAAGGTTTCCCCTGACATAAAGTCCAGTTGTGTCTGACTCTGGGGGTTGGTGCTCATCTCCATTTCTAAGCCAAAGAGCCAGCGTTGTCCGTAGACACCTCCAAGGTCATGTGGCCAGCATGACTGCATGGCGCGCCGTTACCTTCCCACCGGAGCGGTACCTATTGATCTATTCATATTGGCATGTTTTCGAACTGCTAGGTTGGCAGAAGCTGGAGCTAACAGCGGGCGCTCACTCCCCTCTCCAGGTTTGAACCTGGGACCTTTCGGTCTGCAAGTTCAGCAGCTCAGCGCTTTAACACACTGAGCCACCAGAGGCTCCTTATTAGTAGTCTTGGGCATGGCCCCATGTAAGCCGCCCCGAGTCCCCGTTGGGGAGATGGTGGCGGGGTATAAATAAAGTTTTATTATTATTATTATTATTAGTAGTATAATATTGTATTTTATTATAATATTATTATCAATATTATATGTATATACAATATATTATATATTTATAAATTATTATAAATTATATATATTTTTGTTGTTGTATATATATAGCCTCCTCCTCAGCCTCCTCTTAGCCCCTTCTGCCCCCTCCCATTGACCCAATCCACCATCCACTGTCCATCCACTATCGCCTATCTGCGCTTATGACAAAATGTTCTATGTGGTCCTATTGTTATGTTATGTTGCTATGAGTGCTGAAAGGGGTTGTTGTTATAATTTTATGTGACTTGCTTATACTTATGTACCATTTTTACTTGCTGTATGTTATATGTGTGCCTTGGAGTGCCTTCATAAGCCGCCCCAAGTCCCTTCGGGGAGATGACGGCGGGATAGAAATAAAGTTTGTTATTTATGGTTAATATTGAACTACAGGGAACTACTGATAAACTGCAGAAGCCTTTCAGAAATCTCTTTGGGGGCGGCACGCAGCATGGTGTCTGACCACCAGAGTCGGCCCTAGGTAATTTTCAAGTGTAAGCAAGCAGTATTTTTGGCAACCCCCCCCCCCCAAAAAAAACAACAACAACCAATCACTCGTTTCTCTCCTCCCAAAAGCGCCGGCTCCCTTTCTTGCAAGAAGGAAGCAGGCGGGCGCTTTGGGGAGGAGAGAAGCGGCATTTCCCTCCCTCTGGGCTCCTGAATGCGCCTCAACTGCGCCCCCTAGAGGATGGCGCCTTCCGCAAATGCGTAGTTCGCCTACCGCTTGAACCGCCCCTGCTGACAACTGCAATGGTTCCACTGCCCCCCAAAACAGCCTTCCTTTGCTCTTTGGGGGAGCATGAGCGCACATCTTGTTGTGAGATGCTACAGCTTTTGGGGCCCTTTCCATTGTCTCGTCGCAGGGGCCTCGCTGTGGCCTCTCCATCAGAAGCAGGTTCGCCATGGCCAGTCCAGGGGTCCTCCAGAAACCTGTCTTTGAGACCATATCTCCTTCTATGAACTGGTGCGGGTATTGGGATCTGCTGGGGAGACTCTTCTCTTGATCCCACTACCATCTCAAGCGTGGTTGGTGGGGACGAGAGACAGGGGCTTCTTGGTAGTGGCTCCTCGGCTCTGGAATACCCTCCCTAAAGAATTTAGAAGAATTTCTTCAGACAGGCTTTTGACTCTGTGTAATCTATCGTCTCCCCGATGACCCACCAATTGTGCCACTCTGCACTTTGATTGTTACTGCAGATAGACAGCTTTATTCACAGGTTCTACTGTATTTTAGGAAATTTTATAATTTTATTATTCTTATAATTTTATTAGTGGGATTTTATGTGTTGTTTTTATATTTATGCCATTGTGTATAAATTTATGTATTGTTGTTTATATGCGGTAATTGGAGTGCTTCTGTGAGTTGCCACAAGTCCCTTCAGGGAGATTCTGGCGGGGTATAAATTATTATTATTATTATTATTATTAATAATAATAATAATAATAATAATAATAATAATAATAGGCTCATTCTAAAGTTTGGTGTCCCTTCTGTTCATTATGAATGCTCTTCTGGTCTCCGTGAATTGGGGATCCCCAAGCAGCTCCCAAAGCTTAACTGAGTTCTGTTGCAAATGTCTTAGGGATACAACCCTTTAAAAGTTTTAAAAATCTTTTTACATATTTGAAACCAATCTTGAGATGTGCCTGGAGTCCAAGTTTGGGAAGAAAAGGAGACACAAATAAAGCAAAATTTAACAACCACAACAAATCAAAATGCCTTTTTTCTGTGCCTTC
The DNA here is from genome assembly GCF_035594765.1 of Anolis carolinensis. NCBI lineage: Eukaryota > Metazoa > Chordata > Lepidosauria > Squamata > Anolidae > Anolis > Anolis carolinensis. Next base: position 39,342 of record NW_026943862.1, read on the forward strand.
CCAAGGTTTCTCTGTCCGCATTGAGGTTTCCCCCTTGGCACTTCCATCCCCAAAGTATTGTTTATTTGTATTCTCGGTTGCAAGATTGCACATATACAAATTCTATTGCCTGACTGCATTTTGAATATGCTAACTGTGCTTTGGCTGTTGGTTGGTTGATTATCTTTTACTATCTTTATATGCTTGTTTTTATATGTTTACATGTTTTAAAATGCATTTGATATCGTATTTTATGTTGTATTTGGGCTTGGTCCCCATGTGAGCCGCCCCGAGATCCTTTGGGGAGATGGGGCGGGATACAAAATAAAATTGTTGTTGTTGTTGTTGTTGTTGTTATTATTATTATTATATTGTATGATACAGTAAACAAGATAGATATGCTGGATTTCATTTCACAAAATCACAAGTCAAACACTTCCCAAATGTCTAGGGCTGTTGTTGTTGTTGTTGTTGTTGTTGTTGTTGTTGTTGTTGTTATGTGTAATTTTTTAGCCAATAAGCCCATTCGTTAAAGCTATTTTCCCAGCAGAGACATGGCTTGCAGGTCCCCTTCCCTTCACCTTTCACTAAATTAAATCTTTTCCAAGCCCTAAAACAGGTAATTCAAGACTGTGATGTTTGTTAAAGAACGCTGCACCTCGGAGCATTTATCCCAAACTATTATTTCACGCATTTGCCACAATTGCAAACTTTCCACTTCGGTCTTGTAGTTGGTTGATGATAAAAGATAACCCTATCCTTTTTCTAATTTTGTAAATTTCCATTTACAGTTGCATTTCAAAACCGGCATTTGAGGTCTGGGAGTAACTCTTCTCTTTCTATTGTTATTAGTAGAAATGGCACCCCGATGTCCTATGTCTTCCATTAATTGATTCTGTGATTCCAAATTGGGGAAAAGGCTTTTTAGTGCTTGTGCTTCACATGGTAAAGGTCTAATTGACATAATTCTGGGTTTCTTCCGGTTGCCTGGGATTCCTCTTAAAGGATTTCCAACGAAGCCACCTGTATCTCAAGCTCGTTTGTAGGTAAACCCCAATCTCTCTCAGTGGCGATTCCAAATGTAAGGTGACAGGTCTTCCAGGGACGGATTGCAAATGCGTCCCCCATGGTTTGTGTTTATTCTTGCAAAGGCTCAGCTCTCTTGCATCGAGATATACGCCTTTTCCCGCAAGAATCATAGGCATCCTGCAGGTTTATTCCTGGACCAAGCTACCTTCTCAATATCTTTCATTCCCGTTCCCTTATCTTGGATTCCGAAATCTGGAATACTCCAAAATCCGAACTCGACCATTTACTGTAAGATGGAGAAGTCTACATAAATGCCTCTCTCCCTCTTTGTAGATTCATTGCTTCGTGTCTTCTCCTTACTTTATTCTTTTGTGGTGGTTTTCTCATAGGACCACCGTTTTGCACTCTTAGGCTTAATAGGATAAGTCCATTGTTAATGCCTACTTACTTGTTCAACTTACTCCTTACTCCACAATGATACAGTAGAGTCTCACTTATCCAACACTCGCTTATCCAACATTCTGGATTATCCAACGCATTTTTGTAGTCAATGTTTTCAATACATTGTGATATTTTGGTGCTAAATTCGTAAATACAGTAATTACTACATAGCATTAATGTGTAATGAACTACTTTTTCTGTCAAATTTGTTGTATAACATGATGTTTTGGTGCTTAATTTGTAAAATCATAACCTATTTTGATGTTTAATAGGCCTTTTCTTAATCTCTTCTTATTATCCAACATATTCGCTTATCCAACATTCTGCTGGCCCGTTTATGTTGGATAAGTGAGACTCTACTGTATTAACTGTGTTGTCGAAGGCTTTCATGGTCTGAATCATTGGGTTGCTGTGAGTTTTCTGGCTGTATGGCCATGTTCCAGAAGCATTCTGTCCTGACGTTTTGCCCATATCCATGGCAGGCATCCTCAGAGGTTTTGAGGTCTGTTCGAAATGAGGCAAGTGAGGTTTATATATCGGTGGAATAATGTCCAGGGTGAGAGAAATAACTCATGTCTGTTGGAGGCAAGTGTGAATGTTGCAACTGATTAGCATTGAATAGCCTTGCAGCTTCAAAGCCTGGCTGCTTCCTGCCTGGGAGAATCCTTTGTTTGGAGGTGTTAGTTGTTTCCTGTCTGGAATTCCCCTATTTTCTGAGTGTTGTTCTTTATTTACTGTCCTGATTTTAGAGTTTTTTTAAAAATACTGGAAGCCAGATTTTGTTCATTTTCATGGTTTCTTCCTTTCTGTTGAAATTGTCCACATGCTTGTGGAGTTCAATGGCTTCTCTGTGTCGACTGACATGGTGGTTGTGAGAGTGGTCCAGCATTTTTGTGTTCACAAAGAATATGCTGTGTCCAGGTTGGTTCATCAGGTGCTCTGCTGTGGCTGACTTTTTTGGTTGAACTAGTCTGCAGTGCCTTTTGTTTTCCTTTATTCATGTTTGGGCAATGCTGCTGCATTTGGTGGTCCCTCTGTAGACTTGTCCACAGCTGCAAGGTATATGGTAGACTTCTGCAGAGGTGAGAGGATCCCTCTTGTCCTTTGCTGAACGGAGCACAACCTCTGAGGATGCCTGCCACAGATGTGGGCGAAACGTCAGGAGTGAATGCTTCTGGAACATCACCAGACAGCCCGGAAAACTCACAGTAGTTCCCTTTGATTGCCATGTGGTTCCTTACTTATATTTAAGTGGGTTCAAGCTAAAGTTTTCTCCACATCTCCATGCCTTGGCTTCTTCTTCCTCCTGGCACCTGCTCTTCCTTCTTGCTGGATTTCTATCGATTCTCTTTTTGTTTTGGAAAGAGAAGGAAAAGGGTTGGAAAGGTGTACTCACAATGAGGACTTACCTCTTAGGTCTCTGGAAGCTGTTTCGAAATTGCAAAGGGATACGAATGGCCCTGTTGTGTATAACAAACGTCCTGCCAGTGTGAATGGTAGTGAGGCAAGCAAAGAAATGGCAGGCAAAGGGGTATGGGATCCTCTCCTTGTTGTTGTTGTTGTTGTTGTATTGATGACTGTATTCTAAGGTTTCTGGATGCCATTTAGGAATTGGAAAGGGATACTAATGGCCCTATTGGGAATACAAATTTCCAGCCTATGTGAATAGTAGTGAGGCAAGCAAAGAAACGGCATGCAAATTGGTATTGGATCCTCTCCTTGTTATGTGTGTGTTCTCAAGGCATCTCTGGGTGCATCTACATTGTTAGAATTAATGTGTTTTGACCCCACTTCAACTGCCATGGCTTGACAGTGGATTATCTGTTACAAGACCTTGAGCCTCCTCTGTGAAACTGAACAAACTATAACTCCCAAGCATCCAGTCATGGCAATTAAAGCAGTGTCAGATTACTGTATATACTCGAGTATAAGCCTAGTTTTTCATCCCTCTTTTTAAGACTGAAAAAGCCCCCCTGGCTTATACTCGGGTGAGGGTCCTGGTTGGCATATATTTGGGTCAGCTTATACTCGAGAATATATGGTACATTTATTATTTTTCTCTATTATTATTGGTATTATTACATTTATTATTTTTCTCTATTATTGTTTCTACTATTACATTTATTACTCTATTTTTATTATTATTATTAATACATCTATTATTTCACTCTGATCTTATTATTATTATTATTATTGCATTTATTATTTTATTCTATTTATTATTACTTGTATTATTTTCCTGTATTTATTATTATTATTATTATTAGTATTATTTTACATCATTATTATTATTGTTATTATTATTAAAAGGATACATAAGCACATTTACATTGAAGAAGATGAGAATAATGATTTGATCAGAGTTGGACAGTCTTATCTTAAATTTGAGCTTTATGGAAATATTCAAAAACATTGAATTATTATATATACGTTTTTAAGGTTTTTATAATGTGTTTTAACAATGTTATTAATGGATTTGTTTATATTATTTGGTTTTTATTATTGCATTTTGGGCAATAAATTTTGCCAATTTTTGTAAGCCGCCCTGAGTCCCCTCGGGTGAGAAGGGCGGGGTATAAATGTTGTAAATAAATAAATAAATAAATAAATAAACCTTTAACCTACTGATGCCTCAATTAATGTAATTTTATTGGTATCTATTTTTATTTCTGAAATTTACCACCCTCGGCTTATACTGGAGTCAATGCTTTCCCAGTTTTTTTGTGGTAAAATTAGGTGCCTCGGCTTATATTCGGGCCGGCTTATACTCGAGTATATATGGTACATAAATGAGCTTTGAAAGAGGATTTCCTCCTTCCCTTTTGTCAGATTCTCCCTAGTTTACAAGGTTTCTTCTACCTTCTATCCAGTTATTTACTTCTGCTTGTTTTCACATTAACAGATGAATATCACAACAGTTTATATCTCCAAACCTGTACATAATGTTTTTCCCTCTCCTTTTAGATACCGGCTGTTAGGAATTGTGGGAGTTGAAGCCCAAAACACCTGGAGGGAGGGCCGAAGTTGGCCCATGCCTGGTCTAATTCCTTAACAGTTCGCAACTTTGCACTGTTAAATCTTTAGGTTTCAAGCATCTTTCCAGGATTAACATATTAGAACTTATCAGGCCAGGCATCTATCCAGTCAGCTGAGAAATGACATTTTCTGCTTTTGGTGCCAATCATGGTGTTGAGTATCTTCGTCTCGAATACAGTAATTATTCTTTAGAGATTTGGGAAACCTTGCAAAGTTTTGCATGGGACCAAGAGACTTTCCTTATGAATCCTCATCTTAAGTCCCTACATGCCTTTCAGTACTGTTCAACATCTTTATTAATGATATGGATGAAGGTTTAGAGGGCATGCTTATCAAGTTCTCAGATGGGACCAAATTGGGAGGGAGAGCGAATACTCCAGAGGACAGGGACAGGATGCAAAAGGACCTCCACAGATGGCAAAACGAACACAATATATTTCAACAAGGAGAAGTGTAGGATATGAAATGCAAAGATACAGGATGAATGACACCTGGCTCAACAAGAGTCATGGGGGAAAGGGATCTTGGAGTTCATGGAAAACAAGCTGTACATGAGCCAAGAGTCTGATGCAGCAGCTTAAAAAGCCAATGTGATTTTGGGCTGCATCCAGATCGAAGAATGTCCTGGTTCCCTCTCTCTTCTGCCCCCTGATTGATTCCTGTCTGGAATTCTTCTCTTTTCAGAGTGCTGCTCCTTATTTACTGTTCTGATTTTGGAGTTTTTAAATACTGGGAGCCTGATTTTGTTCATTTTTATGCAGCAGGTTGGGAAGGAAATGGAAGAGCCCCATATTGCTCTGTATTTTAAGTGGCTCCTCCACGCTATCCCCTCCACCAACCTGGATGGTCCTTTTTATCTTATTATATTTTTAACTGATTATATATGTCAACTGAGTTTTTATGGTGTAATGTATTGTTTTGTTTAAGGTAATTGTTTTGTATAATTGTCGATTTTACCATGTTTTTATTGCAATATGTTTTAACTGTTTTACTTGTCCTGTATTTTCGGGCTTTTGTCCCGTGTTATCCGCCCCGAGTCACTGTCGGGAGATGGTGGCGGGATAGAAAAACAAATAATAATAATAATAATAATAATAATAATAATAATTATTATTATTATTATATTGTATGACACAGCAAACAAGATAGACATGCTGGATTGCGGATCAAAATATCACAAGTCGAACACTTCCCAAGTGTCTAGGACTGTGTGATGTATTTTCGGATGATGCGTGCAGATCCCAGTCGGGTGGCCTTTTGCAGTTGGCAGATCGTAATTTTGTCAATGTCTATTGTTTCCAAATGCCGGCTGAGATCTTTTGGCATGGCACCCAATGTGCCCATCACCACCGGGACCACCTGCATTGGTTTCTGCCAGAGTCTTTGCAGTTCAATCTTGAGGTCCTGATAGCGGCTGAGTTTTTACTGTTGTTTCTCGTCAATGCGACTGTCACCTGGGATGGCAACATCAATGATCCAAACCTTTTCTTCTCCATAACTGCGATGTCTGGTGTGTTGTGTTCCAGAACTTTGTCAGTCTGGATTCGGAAGTCCCACAGTATCTTTGCGTGCTCATTTTCCAAGACTTTTGCAGATTTGTGATCCCACCAGTTCTTTTCTGCTGGGAGGTGGTACTTGAGGCATAAGTTCCAATGAATCATTTGGGCCACATAGTTGTGCCTCTGTTTGTAGTCTGTCTGTGCGATTTTCTTACAGCAGCTGAGGATATGATCCATGGTTTCATCGGTTTCCTTGCACAGTCTGCATTTTGGGTCATCAGCTGATTTTTCGATCTTGGCCTGAACTGCCTTTGTCCTGATGTCTTGCTCCTGGGCTGCAAGGATCAGGCCTTCTGTCTCCTTCTTCAGGGTCCCATTTGTGAGCCAGAGCCAGGTCTTCTCCTTATCAACTTTTCCTTCAATTTTGTCAAGGAACTTTCCATGCAGTGTTTTGTTGTGCCAGCTGTCAGCTCTAGTTTGTAGTGCGGTTTTCTTTTACTGGTTTTTTGTATGCTGTGCTTTGAGGAGTTTCTGATTTTTGACTTCAATCAAAGCAGGTTCTTCACTTTGCTTTACATATTCTGCCATATTCATCTCAAACTACAAATCCTAGGGAATTATAGGCTATGGAGCCATGGCAGTTCGAATGGCATTGCAATGCGATATTTATGCGATGTGAATGGGTGTCTCTTCTGCATCAGGCCTTTGGCTCTGGATCATTTTGGGAATGGAAAGGGTAGGTGGGTGGGGGGAGTTTGATGGGTGTGCAGAGGTCACGGGGTCAATGGTCAGGGAGAGATAAAGAAGGAGGGTCCCAAATGGAAGCCCCACTTCCCTCTTATTAAATATTTACCAAGCCAAGAGGAGAAGGACGAGGGGGCCAAAGACCCAGGGGAGCAAGCAATGCACAGAGAAGGAGAAAATTGTGGATGGATGCATGGAGGAAAGGAAAAGATGCAGAATTTATACAGTTTGACATCACTTTGTCATACTATGGGAGCCTGGGAGTTGTAGTTTGGTGAGACCCAGAACTCTTTAGCAGAGAAGACAAAAGACCTTCCAAGTTTCCCCAACAAGTTTCTATGCCTGACCGAGGATTCGAACCCTGGTCTCCGGAGTTCAAAGCAATATGCCATTAATTCGAGGGAAACCTAAGCCATCACCATTATCTCTCTTCTGTGTCTATTGCTTTTTGATGTCTTCTTGGTGTCTTTTGTTGTGTTATAAAATATTTATACCCCAGCATCGGTCCCAGGGCAATGCATAACAACCTCAGTTTAGGAGGATCGATAACAATAACAAGTGCCTGGCCGATCTCCCCGTCCATCTGTTTTGTTTAATTGCATCAATCAATAAGGAAATTGCTTCTCCTTGTGGCTCTGTTATCCCTCTTTTCCCTTTCAGTCCCAGGCCCTCTCGTCCACACTGACATATCATGCCATTTCAGAGTGCAGTTTAACTGCAGTGTAGATAAGGCCTCGCGGTGCATCCACACTGTAGAATTAATGCGGTTTTACACCACTTCCATTGCCATGGCTCAATGCAATACAATCCTGGGATTTGTAGTTTTGGTGAGGTACCAGCACTCTTCGCAGAGAAAACAATATGTTATTGCGAAACCATTACAAACCCATGTGCAATAATAAAAGCACAATTTAAAGCTGATATTAGTGTTTAGCCCAATCTGTTGCTCTTAGTAAAAGCAATTAACATGAATTAACAAAGCCCAAGCCCCTCCTTAGCTCCCTCTCTCCAAACATAAAATGAATCAATATATCCAACTTGCATTCTTAGCCCCATTCTACATTGCCAAATAAAATCCAGATTATCTGCTTTTGAAAATCTGGATTATATGGCAGCGTAGACTCAGATAATCCAGTTCAGAGCAGATCATGTGGATTATCTGCTTTGAAAATCTGGATTATATGGCAGTGTAGACTCAGATAATCCAGTTCAGAGTAGATCATCTGGATTATCTGCTTTGAAAATATGGATTATATGGCAGTGTGGACTCAGATAATCCAGTTCAGAGCAGCTCATGTGGATTATCTGCTTTGAAGATCTGGATTATATGGCAGTGTAGACTCAGATAACCCAGTTCAGAGAAGATCATGTGGATTATCTGCTTTGAAAATCTGGATTATATGGCAGTGTAAACTCAGATAATCCAGTTCAGAGTAGATCATGGATTATCTGCTTTGAAAATCTGGATTATGTGCCAGTGTAGACTCAGATAACCCAGTTCAGAGCAGATCCTGTGGATTATCTGCTTTGAAAATCTGGATTATATGGCAGTGTAGACTCAGATAATCCAGTTCAGAGCAGATCATGTGGATTATCTGCTTTGAAAATCTGGATTACATGGCAGTGTAGACTCAGATAATCCAGTTCAGAGCAGATCATGTGGATTATCTGCTTTGAAAATCTGGATTATATGGCAGTGTAGGCTCAGATAATCCAGTTCAGAGTAGATCATCTGGATTATCTGCTTTGAAAATCTGGATTACATGACAGTGTAGGCTCAGATAATCCAGTTCAGACCAGATCATGGGGATTATCTGCTTTTAAAATCTGGATTACATGACAGTGTAGACTCAGATAATCCAGTTCAGAGCAGCTCATGTGGATTATCTGCTTTGAAAATCTGGATTATATGGCAATATAAACTCAGAAAATCCAGTTCAAAGCAGATCATGTGAATTATCTGCTTTGGAAATCTGGATTACATGGCAGCGTAGAAGGAACCTTAAAAGCATTGCTATGTACCAATTTAAAAATCTGCATATATTTAAATAAGTGCATCTACACTGTAGAAATAGCGTAGTTTGATTTCACTGTGGCTGAATGCTATGGAATCGTGGGAGTCGTAGTTTTGCAAGGTCTTTAGCCTTTTTCTTCCAAAGAGTGTTGCAGTGCCTTGCCAAACTACAACTCCCAGGCTTCAATAGTATGGAGGCATGGCAGTGAAAGTGTATCCATTCCACAATGCAGAGATAGATACCCCGAATCCAAGCTTGCAAATCCAAGCCAGTCACACTCTCTCAGCCTCGGAGGAAGGCAAGAGCAGAGCAAAGAACTCATTCGAAGGGGATTTGCTGGCCTTCCCTTCCTCTCTTATCTCCCTTTTCCATCTCCTTATCTCGTCTCTGGATGTCAAACTGCTCCACTTCTCTCCCAGCTTTGAATAAACACAGGCAGAGAGACAGAGACAGAGATCTACAGCATAGAATCATAATAACAACCATAACTCAGTGTTATGGAATCCTGGGAGTTGTAGTTTTACGACTTTCTCTGCCAAAAAGAGTGCTTGTGCCTCACCATACTACGGCTGGAGCCACACGCCCCTGTAATCCAGTTTCAGAATGTGGATTAACTGCATTATAGGGCAGTATAAACTGATAATAATCCAGTTTGAAGTAGTTGATTCACATTCTGAAACTGGATTACAGGGCAGTGTGGGTCCAGATACAGTAGAGTCTCACTTATCCAAGCCTCGTTTATCCAAGGTTCTGGATTGTCCAAGGCATTTTTGTAGTCAATGTTTTCAAAACATCGTGATATTTTGGTGCTAAATTCGTAAATACAGTAATTACAACATAACGTTACTGTGTATTGGAACTACTTTTTCTGTCAAATTTGTTGTATAACATGATGTTTTGGTGCTTAATTTGTAAAATCATAACCTAATTTGATGTTTAATAGGCTTTTCCTTAATCCCTCCTTATTATCCAAGATAGTCGCTTATCCAAGCTTCCACCGGCCCATTGAGCTTGGATAAGTGAGACTCTACTGTAACAATTCCTACAATGCCATAGCATTTAAAGTAGTTTACCCATTCCTTACTCTGAAACATATCCAAGAGTGCATGGTATTTCTTGTTGGTCTCCCCTCCAAGTTCTAACCAGGGCCAACCCTGCTTAGCTTTAAAGATTAGGATTTTTGGTGGGATTAACCTGTCTGAATGCAGGGCCTTTGCTAAACTGATAGAAGGGACCGGCATTTAGGGACTTAAGATGAGGATTCATAAGGAAAGTCTTTTTGTCCCATGCAAAACTTTGCAAAGTTTCCCAAGTCTCTAAAGAATACCATATATACTCGAGTATAAGCCGACCCAAATATAAGCCGAGGCACCTAATTTTACCACAAAAAAACTGGGAAAACATTGACTCCAGTATAAGCTGAGGGTGGTAAATTTCAGAAATAAAAATAGATAACAATAAAATTACATTAATTGAGACATCAGAAGATTAAATGTTTTTGAATATTTACATAAAGCTCAAATTTAAGATAAGACTGTCTAACTCTGATCATTATTCTCATCTTCTTCAATGTAAATGTGCTTATGTATGCTTTTAATAATAATAGAGTAAAATAATACATGTAATAATAATAATAATAATAATAATAATAATAATAATAATAATAATAAATAGAGTAAAATAAATGTAATAGTAGCAACAATAATAGAGAAAAATAATAAATGTAATAAAGTTGAGTCTTACTTATCGAAGTTTCGCTTATCCAAGTTTCTGGATTATCCAAGCCATTTTTGTAGTCAATGCTTTCAATATATCGTGATATTTTGGTGCTAAATTCGTAAATACAGTAATTACAACATAACATTACTGCCTATTGAACTGCTTTTTCTGTCAAATTTGTTGATTAACATGAAGTTTTGGTGCTTAATTTGTAAAATCATAACCTAATTTGGTGTTTAATAGGCTTTTCCTTAATCCCTCCTTATTATCCAAGATATTCGCTTATCCAAGCTTCTGCCGGCCCGTTTTCTTGTATAAGTGAGACTCTAACACCCGGAGGACGGCCAAAGTTGGACCATGCCTGCGCTGAAGGGACTCCAAAGGTCATCCAGTCCAACCCCTTTCTGCCATGGATCCTTGAAAGTGCAGAAATGCTCTGCCGCTGACCTTTCCTTTTTCTTCTTCTTTGTCAGGGTTTCACAATTGTTGCAATTGTGGGCTTGGTAACTGGCCAAACCGGAACTAGAGTACCCCCAGGAAGAGATGTGTCATGTATAAAACACGCAAAAGGGTGGCATTCCTGGCTTTATTTTGCCCTGCAATGTTTGGTTGTTTTGGGGACATTGGAAAGGTGCAGAAGTTCCCCTTTTTGGTTCTGCAGCACCAAAATAATCCTTCAGATCCCAAGTGGGCCATCCTGGGAATTTGGTTGCAAAAAAGAGGGACATTTGCAAACTCAGAAAGGACTATTAAGCTGAAATGACAAGTAAAGGCTGTTTATCAGTTTAGGAGATGGCTCACAAGGTGGTCATAGAATCATAGAATCATAGAATAGTAGAGTTGGAAGAGACCTCAAGGGCCATCTAGTCCAACCCCCCGCTAAGAAGCAGGAAATCGCATTCAAAGCACCCCCGACAGATGGCCATCCAGCCTCTGCTTAAAAGCCTCCAAAGAAGGAGCCTCCACCGCGGCCCCGGGGAGAGAGTTCCACTGTCAAACAGCCCTCACAGTGAGGAAGTTCTTCCTGATGTTCAGGTGGAATCTCCTTTCCTGTAGTTTGAAGCCATTGTTCCGTGTCCTAGTCTGCAGGGCAGCAGAAAATAAGCTTGCTCCCTCCTCCCTATGACTTCCCCTCACATATTTGTACATGGCTATCATGTCTCCTCTCAGCCTTCTCTTCTGCAGGCTAAACATGCCCAGCTCTTTAAGCCTCTCCTCATAGGGCTTGTTCTCCAGACCCTTAATCATTTTAGTTGCCCTCCTCTGGACGCTTTCCAGCTTGTCAGCATCTCCCTTCATCTGCGGTGCCCAAAACTGGACACAGTATTCCAGGTGTGGTCTGACCAAGGCAGAATAGAGGGGGAGCATGACTTCCCTGGATCTAGACGTTATTCCCCTATTGATGCAGGCCAAAATCCCATTGGCTTTTTTAGCTGCCACATCACATTGTAGGCTCATGTTTAACTTGTTGTCCACGAGGACTCCAAGATCTTTTTCGCACACACTGCTGTCAAGCCAGGCGTCCCCCATTCTGTATCTTTGATTTCCATTTTTTCTGCCGAAGTGAAGTATCTTGCATTTGTCCCTGTTGAACTTCATTTTGTTAGTTTCGGCCCATCTCTCTAGTCTGTCAAGATCGTTTTGAATTCTGCTCCTGTCTTCTGGAGTGTTAGCTATCCCTCCGAGTTTGGTGTCATCTGCAAACTTGATGATCGTGCCTTCTAACCCTTCGTCTAAGTCGTTAATAAAGATGTTGAACAGAACCGGGCCCAGGACGGAGCCCTGCGGCACTCCACTTGTCACTTCTTTCCATGATGAAGACGACGCATTGGTGAGCACCCTTTGGGTTCGTTCGCTTAGCCAATTACAGATCCACCTAACCGTAGTTTTGTCTAGCCCACATTTTACTAGTTTGTTTGCCAGAAGGTCGTGGGGGACTTTGTCGAAGGCCTTACTGAAATCTAGATATGCTACATCCACGGCATTCCCTGTATCGACCCAACTCGTAACTCTATCGAAAAAAGAGATCAGATTAGTCTGGCATGACTTGTTTTTGGTAAATCCGTGTTGACTATTAGCAATGACCGCATTTGTTTCTAAGTGTTTGCAGACCACTTCCTTAATGATCTTTTCCAGAATCTTGCCTGGTATTGATGTGAGGCTGACCGGACGGTAATTGTTTGGGTCGTTCTTTTTTCCCTTCTTGAAGATAGGGACCACATTCGCCCTCCTCCAATCTGCTGGGACTTCTCCTGTTCTCCAAGAACTCTCGAAGATGATTGCCAGTGGTTCTGAAATAACTTCCGCTAGTTCCTTCAATACTCTTGGATGTAGCTGATCTGGCCCTGGGGACTTGAATTCGTTTAGAGTGGCCAGGTGTTCCTGGACAACTTGTTTCCCTATTTGGGGTTGGATTTCCCCCAATCCTTCGTCCATTCCATGTTGCTGAGGTTGAAGATGGCTTTCTTTTTGTGAGAAGACCGAGGCAAAGAAGGCATTAAGCAGTTCTGCCTTTTCCCTATCCCCTGTCACCATCACCCCATCTACTCCTTGCAGTGGCCCTATCGCCTCCTTTTTCTTCCTTTTTCTACCAACATAAGCAAAAAAACCTTTTTTGTTGTTTTTTATGTCCCTGGCAAGCCTGAGCTCATTTTGCGCTTTAGCCTTGCGAACCTTTTCCCTACAGGAGTTGGCTATACGTTTGAATTCTTCTTTGGTGATTTCTCCCCTTTTCCACTTCTTGTGCATGTCACTTTTGAGCTTTAGCTCAGTTAGAAGTTCTTTGGACATCCATTCTGGCTTCTTTGCACTTGTCTTATTTTTCTTCTTTGTTGGCACTGTTTGCATTTGCGCCTTGAGTATTTCACTTTTGAAAAACTCCCATCCATCCTTAACTCCCTTGTTTTTTAATATCGGCGTCCATGGAATGCCGCTCAGTAATTCCTTCATTTTTTGGAAGTCAGCTCTCTTAAAGTCCAGAATGCGTGTTTGACTTGTCTTAGTTTCAGCATTCCTTTGTATTGCAAACTGCAGGAGCACATGGTCACTTGCCCCTAAGGATCCAACCACTTCAACTGTATTGATCAGGTCTTCCACATTTGTTAAGATTAGATCAAGAGTTGCTGATCCCCTTGTTGCCTCTTCTACCTTCTGGACCATAAAATTATCTGCAAGGCAAGTGAGGAATTTGTTGGACTTTGTACTCTTGGCTGAGTTTGTTTTCCAGCAGATATCGGGATAATTGAAATCGCCCATGACTACTATATCTCTTCTTTGTGCCTGTTTGGTCAGCTGTTGACAGAAGGCTTCATCAAGTCCTTCATCCTGACTCGGAGGTCTGTAGTAGACACCCACGACAAGATCTTTTTGAGTCCCGGTTCCCTTGATTCTTATCCAGATGCTTTCAAGCTGGTTTCCCGGATTACAGTCTTGCATTTCTTCTGCAACGTAACTGTTTTTGACATATAAAGCTACTCCCCCTCCTCTCCCCTTTGTTCTATTTATGTGAAAGAGGTTATAGCCCTCAATGGTTAAATTCCAGTGATGGGAGTCATCCCACCAGGTTTCAGTGATGCCTATGACATCGTATGTGTGGTGCTGTGCTAGGAGTTGGAGTTCGTCTTGCTTATTTCCCATGCTCTGAGCATTAGTGTAAAGACATGTAAGCCCCTGTGACCTCCCCTCGAACTGTTTATTTGGGATTATTGTGCTCTCTGTACTTGGTCCTTGGTGTCAAAGGGGATGGTCTAGATGGCTTTTGGAGTGACTACAGATGTCGAGAATCTGTGATTGTTTTGCTCATTGCATTGCTGTTCTTGCTTTGGTTGTTGCAATACGGGACTTACGAGGATTCACTTCTTTGCATGCACCAAAGACTGAGAGAATGTGTGATGACCCATGGGCCTTGTAGTCCTGCTCAGGACATGGTAATTCCTGATGAAGATGAAAACTTGGGTTTTTTACCTTCCCAGTCTGAACTGGATTCCTCTCAGCCAGATCTTTCCCAGGCAGATCTGGGAACCTTGCACCTGCAAGAAAGTTGTCTCCCAGAAGTATGTCAAACAAGCCCAGAGCCTACTTCTCCCGTGTTCTTGCGCCGGGAGTTTTGTAAACAACAGAGAAGTTTGGATTCAGCTTCGCGCAGGAGTGCAAGAATTGCAGCTAAGAATGTAGCCAATTAAGACTGCTTCTCGTGAGAATCTTTAAGGAGTTTAACATCTGGTCTCAGAGTTTAGCTTTCGTTTCTGATTCCCAGAGAACTGCTTCGGTGGGAAAGTTAGACTCTATATAGGTGTTTTGCCCGCGTAGTAACTTCGCGGAGTCAATTCGTCAGCCTACGGAACGAGTTGTGTCTGGACAGCGCGCTCCGATTCAAGCCTCGCTCCTGCTCAAGCCTTGCCTTGCTATCCAGCCTTCGCCTTGCTTCCCAGCCTTTGTTTATCTACGGACTTTGCCTTGTTTCCCAGGACCAATCCTTGCCTTGTTCCACGGATTTTACCAAGTTATTCCACGGACCTTGTTCTTGTTCCTAGTTACCTTGTTCCACGTTTTAAGCCTTGTTTCAAGTATCAAGTTATTTCCTAGCCTCGCTCAAGTTTCATGGACTAAAGGACCTTGTCATCTCCCCTCACTTTGCTTGTCAAAGTGAGTGTTTCGGTTATTGGATTACAACTTTGGACCTTAATATTTCATATTGGACATTATTTCTTTGGACTAATTTTGACCTTTCCTGAAAGGTCTGCTTCTGGACTATCTTTTACATTTGCTTTTACTAACTTTATATATTTCCTTAATAAAGATATTAGATAGAATCTGGCCTCTGCGTATGGTTATTGGTGCTCTGTAGCCTGGGTCGTGACAGTTTGACTCCGCCACCCTAAGCACCAATTAACCTCGGCCAGAATGTCTACCGGAACCGTGCCCGGTGGGCAGCCACTGAGCTACACCATCAGCAAGGACGAAGTGGATCGCATCCGCGACAGACTCAACGCCCAGGATGGAGAAATAAAGGGCTTGCGGGAGCGCGGAATCCGCCTCCCGGCCATGGCGTTGCCTACCAAGTTTACTGGAGAAGCTTCTAAGGTTCATGTTTTCCGTCGCCAATGTCAAGCTTATCTAGAGGCCCGTGATGCCGAGTTTCCCCAAGAAGACATCAAAGTGGCGTGGGTTTACAGTCTTCTAGACGGGCCAGCGGCCAATTGGGCGACGGCACTGTTCGACCAAGCCTCTCCACATCTAAGATCAGCGCAACACTTCTTGGACCACCTCAAGGAGACTTGGGGAATCGAGGACAATTTGGAGGCAGCCGGTCACAAACTCCGTCGCCTTTTCCAAGGAGACAGACCTATGTCTCAGTATATAGCCGAGTTCCGAGTGCTGGCCCACAACACCGGCTGGAACGATGTAGCCCTCAGAGGACAATTCCGGGAGGGTCTCAACATTGAAATGCTGGAAGAAATCTCCAAGGTGGATCCTCCCCAGACCCTCGAGGCACTCATTGATCAATGTTTACGGGCTGAAGTCATGATTGCCAACAGGAAACAGTGGGTTCGAGGCCAGGGCAGTAGAGCCGGGGCAAAACCCCCCGCTCCCGCCAGCGTTCAGCCACGTCCAGTGTGGAGACCCCCACCGCCAACCCCATACCCCAGAGGAGGCGAGGAGGTGCCGATGCAGTTGGGCAATGTGCGTCCCAGACTAGATGCCGCCGAGAAGGCCCGTCGTCAACGCTTAAACCTCTGTTGGTACTGCGGGAACGGGGGCCACTTCGCCAGAGAGTGCCCAGCCAAAGGGAAGCCTGCCGCCCGTCTTGCGGCGGCGTCCTCCACGGAGACAAAGGCGTCTGAGCCGACTGGCACACAGCCGGCGGGGGAAGCCAACGACCGGGTGTAGAGAGGCTCGCCAACCCGGTCAAAAAATCCATTCAAGAGCCGCCAACCGGGGTCCTGTTCCTTCTCGTGGTCACATTATGGTCAGCTAAAAGGGGACCCGTCATGATCCACGCCATGATAGACTCCGGAGCCACCAACAATTTCATTGATAGAGAGTATGCCGACTCTCTGGGATTACAATATCATGATTTCAAGAATGCCCGTGTGGTGCAAGCCATAGACGGCCGCCCCCTCAAGACGGGCCCCGTAAGTCAGTGGTCGGAACCCACCAGGATGTGGATAAGGGAACATATGGAAGAGATTTCCTTCTTTGTTACCGAGGTTCCCCATTTCCCTGTGATTTTGGGAATTCCATGGCTGACTCTCCACGACCCTAACATCTCTTGGTCCAACAGAGAACTGCAGTTTGCTTCACCGTACTGCCAAAACCATTGCCTCGTAGCCAAGGTCTGCCATGCCACGGACACCGAGCCCATCATCACCTTGCCAAAGAAGTACTCCGAGTATTGGGATGTATTCAATGAGAAAGAAGCCGAAAAATTACCCCCACATAGACCTTATGACTGTGCCATTGACTTGGTGGAGGGGGCCCCGATCCCGCGAGGGCATCTCTACTCCCTGACTGAACCAGAGCAAGAAGCTCTCAGGGAATTCATAGAGACAAACCTTCGCAAGGGATTCATCAGACCCTCTCAATCCCCAGCCGCCTCCCCAGTGATGTTTGTGAAGAAGAAGTCAGGGGAACTACGCTTGGTGGTGGACTACAGAGCATTGAACAATATCACCAAGCGGAACAGCTATCCCCTGCCCTTAATCTCGGATCTACTGGATCGGCTTCGAGGAGCCAAGGTTTACACCAAGCTGGACCTTCGGGGGGCTTACAACTTAGTTCGCATCAGGGAAGGGGACGAGTGGAAGACCGCCTTCCAGACCAAATTCGGATTATTCGAGTCCCGAGTTATGAATTTCGGTTTATGCGGAGCTCCCGCAACGTTCCAGCATTTTGTCAATGACATTTTTCAGGACTATCTAGACAGGTTCTTGATAATCTACCTGGACGATTTTTTGGTGTTTTCTAGATCACAATCAGAACATGAGAACCACGTCAAAATGGTGTTACAACGATTGCGGGATCATGGACTTTATGCCAAGCTGGAAAAATGCGCCTTTGATCTACAAGAGGTAGATTTCCTTGGTTACCGCATCTCGCCTCTAGGGCTTTCCATGGATCCAGCCAAGGTTTCAGCAGTATTGGAATGGCGGGCGCCAACTAACAAGAAAGAGGTGCAGCGTTTCTTGGGGTTCGCGAACTATTACCGCAAGTTCATTCCAGATTTTGCCCGCTGGTCCGACCCCATCACTAGCTGCATCCGTGGAAAGCAGCCTTTCCGCTGGACTGATCAAGCAGAGAAAGGGTTCCAGCAACTAAAGAAACTATTCACCTCCCAGCCAATTCTACAGCACCCAAATCCTGGAACCCCTTTTGTTGTGCAAGCGGACGCCTCAGATGTGGCAATTGGGGCTGTACTCTTACAACCGGTGGGAGATCACCTCCATCCCTGTGCCTTTTACTCTCGTCAACTAACCACACCAGAGAGGAATTACACCATTTGGGAAAAAGAACTACTGGCCATAAAGGCAGCCTTTGAAACTTGGAGACATTGGCTAGAAGGGGCCAAATTTCCCATTGAAGTCCACACTGATCATCGTAATCTAGAACATCTAAGAACTGCCCGCAAACTAAATCAGAGGCAGCAACGTTGGGCTTTATTCTTCGAACGTTTCGACTTCCAGATTCATTATGTGACCCCAGCCCAGACCAAGCAAGCAGACGCCCTGTCACGTAAACCGGAATACGCTGCAGGACGCAAGGAGACCTTTGAATCCCAACTACTACAACCCGAGAACTTTGCCACGCTCACAGTGGGGAACACCAAATCCATTCCCATTGGTTCAACTTCCTCTACTCCAGGACCCCTCTGTGCTCAAGAAATCAGGGCTAGTCAGCAAGCAGATGCCTGGGCGCAGGACCAACTTCGCCAAGGTCTGCATTTTCCCTTTTCGCTTAAGGATGGGCTGCTTTGCTATAGAAATCATGTTTATATCCCACCCGGACCGGGCAGGGAAAAAGCGCTTCGTCTGTGTCATGATTGCAAACCAGCAGGACACTTCGGACTATTTAAAACCATGCATCTGATCCTAAGGGATTTTTGGTGGCCCAAGATCCGCAAGGATGTGGAAAAATATGTCAACACCTGCCCAGTATGCCAGCGCTCCAAGATAAGAAGGGAGAAGCCCTCAGGACTTTTACACCCCCTTCCTACCCCATCTCGCCCATGGGAAATAATTTCTGCGGATTTCATCACTGACCTACCACCTTCCTGTGGATTCACCACGATCTTAGTGGTGGTGGACCTTTTCACCAAGTTAGCCCATTTCATTCCCTGCGAAGGCCTCCCCACGGCCAAAGAGACTGCGGATCTATTCCTTCAACATGTTTTCAGACTACATGGATTGCCCAAGAGTTTAGTCACAGACCGTGGATCTCAATTCACCTCTCGTTTTTGGAAGGCGCTACAAAAACTATTGGGCATAGACTCTCGCTTATCTTCAGCTCATCATCCCCAAACAGATGGGCAAACGGAGCGCACCAATGCCACTTTGGAGCAGTATCTTCGCTGTTATGTAAACTACCAACAGGACAATTGGGCTTCTCTGTTACCACTGTCTGAGTTTGCCTACAACAATGGAGTTCAAGCTTCTACAAAAGAAACGCCGTTCTTTGCAAACTACGGCTTCCATCCACGTTTCTTTCCCCCTGTCATTGAAACTTCAGAAGTTCCCGCAGCAGAGGATTGGCTGCAGGAACTCACAGCGGTACAACAACTTTTGCTCCAGCAACTGGACCAAGCCAAGGAGGACTATAAACGCCACGCTGACAAACATCGCCAGCCGGGCCCCGAAATCAAGGTAGGAGATCGGGTTTTTCTGTCCACTCGCTTTCTGCCCTCCCACCGCCCTTGCCGGAAGTTAGATGCCCGTTTCATTGGCCCCTATCCAGTGGTGGCGCAATTAAACCCCGTGACTTTCAAACTCCAACTTCCGCGTTCAATGCGCATTCACCCAGTGTTTCACCGTTCCCTGCTCCTTCCGGCGGATGGTGTGCGTCCTGATACAGACCAACCGGCCCCCCCTCCTGTTTTGATGAATGGGGAGGAGGAGTTCGAGGTTGAGGACATTTTGGATTCTCGCTTTCACCGCCGCCGCCTACAATATCTCATTGACTGGGTGGGTTTTGGCCCTGAGGAACGCTCTTGGGAAGACGCCTCCACAGTCCATGCTCCTGAGCTAACCCGTCGCTTTCATCAGACCTATCCCGCCAAGCCGCGACCTCGCGCCTCGGGGAGAGGGCCCCAGTTTGGGAGGGGCCTTGAGGAGGGGGATAGTGTGATGACCCATGGGCCTTGTAGTCCTGCTCAGGACATGGTAATTCCTGATGAAGATGAAAACTTGGGTTTTTTACCTTCCCAGTCTGAACTGGATTCCTCTCAGCCAGATCTTTCCCAGGCAGATCTGGGAACCTTGCACCTGCAAGAAAGTTGTCTCCCAGAAGTATGTCAAACAAGCCCAGAGCCTACTTCTCCCGTGTTCTTGCGCCGGGAGTTTTGTAAACAACAGAGAAGTTTGGATTCAGCTTCGCGCAGGAGTGCAAGAATTGCAGCTAAGAATGTAGCCAATTAAGACTGCTTCTCGTGAGAATCTTTAAGGAGTTTAACATCTGGTCTCAGAGTTTAGCTTTCGTTTCTGATTCCCAGAGAACTGCTTCGGTGGGAAAGTTAGACTCTATATAGGTGTTTTGCCCGCGTAGTAACTTCGCGGAGTCAATTCGTCAGCCTACGGAACGAGTTGTGTCTGGACAGCGCGCTCCGATTCAAGCCTCGCTCCTGCTCAAGCCTTGCCTTGCTATCCAGCCTTCGCCTTGCTTCCCAGCCTTTGTTTATCTACGGACTTTGCCTTGTTTCCCAGGACCAATCCTTGCCTTGTTCCACGGATTTTACCAAGTTATTCCACGGACCTTGTTCTTGTTCCTAGTTACCTTGTTCCACGTTTTAAGCCTTGTTTCAAGTATCAAGTTATTTCCTAGCCTCGCTCAAGTTTCATGGACTAAAGGACCTTGTCATCTCCCCTCACTTTGCTTGTCAAAGTGAGTGTTTCGGTTATTGGATTACAACTTTGGACCTTAATATTTCATATTGGACATTATTTCTTTGGACTAATTTTGACCTTTCCTGAAAGGTCTGCTTCTGGACTATCTTTTACATTTGCTTTTACTAACTTTATATATTTCCTTAATAAAGATATTAGATAGAATCTGGCCTCTGCGTATGGTTATTGGTGCTCTGTAGCCTGGGTCGTGACAGAATGTGACTTGTCACTCAATAGCTTTCCATGGTCGAGCAGGGATTCAAACCCTGGTCTCCAGAATGATCAAACTACTAGACTACGCTGGCTCTGCTGTTACAATATTACACATTTTTGTTGCATTTATATTGGTTCTGCCACAAATGTCTTCCAGTTCTGACTCCAACAAGCACCGAAATAGGGTTGGACTAGATGACCTTTGAGGTCTCTTCCGGTTCTGTGATTGTATGAGAGTGAAATGTTTGGTAGTTTGGATTTTGGCTTCTGTTGGTGCATCTACATTGTAGAGGGAATTTAGTTTGACACTACTTGAATTGCCTTGCCTCAATGCTGCGAAATCATGGGAGATGCAGTTTTCCAAAGTCTCTCTGTCAAGGAGTTCTGGTATCTCACCAAAGCTACAACTCCAAACTTATCAGGATTTAATAATAATAATAATAATAAAACTTTATTTATATCCCGCCACCATCTCCCCAACGGGGACTCGGGGTGGCTTACATGGGGCCATGCCCAGAACAGTACAATATAGCAAAATATAAAACAACATATCACAATACAATTAAACAATACAATAAATAATCATATACACTGCAACACAATATATATATATATATATATATATATATATATATATATATAACAGGGCGGGCCGCATGAGACACTTAATAAAAACTTGGGGTGAGAAAAGGATAAGAATACAATCACGGAGACCAGGGACATAAGATAAAAACAATCTAGAGGGTAGATGATGGGGGAGTAACAAAAGAAGTGTGTAATAGTTACTCTCCGAAAGCACATCGGAAAAGCCAGGTTTTTAAATCTTTCCTGAAGGCTAAAAGAGTGGGGGCTTGCCTAATTTCGATGGGCAGTGAGTTCCATAAATGGGGGGCCACAGCAGAAAAGGCCCTCTCCCTTGTTCCCACCAGGCGGGTCTGGGATGCAGGCAGTGGCGACAGGAGGGCCTCCCCTGATGATCGAAGAGATCGGGCAGGTTTATGGTAGGAGATACGGTCACGAAGGTAGGTGGATCCCAAACCGTTTAGGGCTTTATAAATGATGGTCTGCACCTTGAATTGGGATCGGAAAGTGAACGGCAGCCAGTGGAGCTCCTTAAACAGGGGAGTAGATCTCTCCCTGTAACTCGCCCCCGTTATTAATCTGGCAGCCGAGCGTTGGACCAGATTGTAATTTCCGAGCCGTCTTCAAGGGAAGCCCCACGTAGAGCGCATTACAGTAGTCCAGTCTAGAGGTAACTAGGGCATGGACCACCGTGGTCAAATCAGACTTCACGAGGTATGGTCGCAGTTGGCGCACAAGTTTGAGTTGTGCGAAAGCCCTCCCGGCCACTGCCGACACCTGAGCCTCAAGCGTCAACGCTGAATCCAGGAGGACCCCCAAACTGCGGACCTGTGATTTCAGGGGGAGTGCAACCCCGTCCAGCACAGGCTGCCACCCAATACCCCGATCAGACGAGCGACTGACAGGAGGGCCTCTGTCTTGTCAGGATTGATCCTCAGCTTGTTCCTCCTCATCCAGTCCGCCACAGCGGCCAGGCACTGGTTCAGCATCCGAGGGGCTTCCTTGGATTCAGATGGGAACGAGTAGTGGATTTGCGTGTCATCTGCGTAGAGATGGCAACGCCCTCCAAAACTCCGGATGACCTCTCCCAGCGGTTTCATGTAGATGTTAAATAGCATGGGGGATAGAATAGACCCCTGCGGGACCCCACAGGTCAATGGCCAGGGGTCCGAGCAGGTATCCCCCAGCTTCACCATCTGGGAACGGCCCTCCAGGAAGGACTGGAGCCACTGCAGAACCGTGCCACCAAGGCCCATCCCAGAGAGCCTCCCCAGAAGGATACCATGGTCGATGGTATCGAAAGCCGCTGAGATGTCCAGGAGAACCAGCAGGGTCACACTCC
The DNA here is from genome assembly GCF_035594765.1 of Anolis carolinensis. Lineage (NCBI taxonomy): Eukaryota > Metazoa > Chordata > Lepidosauria > Squamata > Anolidae > Anolis > Anolis carolinensis. Next base: position 62,035 of record NW_026943862.1, read on the forward strand.
CCCTGTCCAGCTCCCTGCGGAGGTCATCCACCAAGGCCACCAAAGTCGTCTCAGTACTGTGCCCAGGCCTGAAGCCAGACTGTGAGCGGTCCAGAAAATCAGTGTCATCGAGGAACTCCTGGAGCTGCGTGGCAACCACCCGCTCTAGAACCTTGCCCAAAAATGGGAGGTTGGAAATTGGTCTGTAGCTGCTACATACAGATGGGTCTAACGAGGTCTTTTTTAATAGCGGTTTTACCACCGCCTGCTTAAAGCAGGATGGAACTGACCCCTGGACCAGGGAGGCATTAATAATAGTCATAAACCTTCAGTGGGAAGTGTGGGCCTGCTTCTGGCCAATGAGATAATCAAGTAGGGTTGTTGTTGTTGTTGTGCCTTCAAGTCATTTCAGACTTTGGGCGAGCCTAAGTCTAACACTGAGGGCGGGGGCCAGGTCAGTGGCCTTGGAGGGCCGCATTTGGCCCCCGGGCCTTAGTTTGGGGACTCTTGATCTACACTGCAGAATGAATGCAACTGTACACTGCATTCACACTTCTGGGAGTTGTAGTCTAGTGAAGCCCCAGCACTCTTTGGCAGGGAATGATAAAGCCCTTAACAAAGCCACAACTCCCGGGATTTCATCGCATTGAGCTCTAGCCATTTAGTTGATACCAAGCTGTCTTCAGATGCCCCGCTGGTCAGTCGCAAGGGTGTTTTTCGCACCCGGCGTGGCTTCTCCCCCTTCCTTCTCCTGGCAGTTCCTGTTCTGAAATTGCTAAATGCCAAAGGAATCTCCCAAAATAAACAGAAGACAAGCTGGCCTGGCAAACAGATCAAGACCGGGAAGGGGATGTTTGAGTCTTTGCTCGGACCCGGAATGCGAGATGTGACCTTGGGCAGTATTTCGGCCGCTCCGCTTGACCTCCTTGGCACGCAGGCCGGCCTTTCACGCACTGAAAAACCCAGCCAAATGATATCCTCTCTCTACAGAATGGATGCAGTCTTGACACTCCTTTAACTGCCATGGCCCTGGGAGCTGTAGTTTTACAAGGTCTTTCGCCTTCCCTGCCTTAAAAGTGCCTCAGCCTCTCCCAAGACTCGATACCATTAAGCCATGGCAATTAAAGTGGTGTCAAACTGCATTCAGCTCTACAGTGTAGATGCACCCAAGCTAGAAGATAGTATGCTTTGTTGTTTTATTGATTCAAATATGTATAAGTAAAGGGTAAAGGTTTCCTCTGATGCTAAGTCCAGTCATGTCTGACTCTGGGACTCTGTGCTCATCTCCATTTCTAAGCCAAAGAGCCGGCATTGTCCGTAGACTACTCCAAGGTCATGTGGCCGGCATGACTGCATGGAGCACCGTTACCTTCCTACCAAAGCAGTACCTATTGATCTACTCACGCTCTGGGGGTTGGTGCTCATCTCCATTTTTAAGCCAAAGAGCCGGCGTTGTCCGTAGAAACCTCCAAGGTCATGTGGCCGGTATGACTGCATGGAGCGCCGTTACCTTCCCACCAAAGCAGTACCTATTGATCTACTCACGCTCTGGGGGTGGGTGCTCATCTCCATTTCTAAGCCGAAGAGCCGGCGTTGTCCGTAGACACCTCCAAGGTCATGTGGCCATTGGCATGACTGCATGGAGCGCCGTTACCTTCCCACCAAAGCAGTACCTATTGATCTACTCACGCTCTGGGGGTTGGTGCTCATCTCCATTTCTAAGCTGAAGAGCCGGCGTTGTCTGTAGACACCTCCAAGGTCATGTGGCTGGCATGACTGCATGGAGCACCGTTACCTTCCCACCGGAGCAGTACCTATTGATTTACTCACATTGGCATGTTTTCGAAATGCTAGGTTGGCAGAAGCTGGGGCTAACAGTGGGTGCTCCCTCCGCTCCCCGCATTCGAACCTGCAACCTTTTGGTCCACAAGTTCAGCAGCTTTAACACGCTGCTTTCACCCTTTTTTGAGACTGGAAGAAAGGGGATAATGAAAGTTAATGGAAACCCAAAGGACTGCACAATTTTCAGTGTCAGCAGGAGGGTTTTTTTTTTAGTTCTGTCCCTTCCCTTGGATATAAACTGTGTGTATATTTGTACGGAGTAGAGGTTAAAGGTCAGGCCAGCTTCTGGCCATCAGCCGGCTCTGCAACTTGGATTGCTTTGCTGTCCCTTCGCCCGGTGCAATGCCAAGAATGTGGCAGCCGTAGCTCTGGTTGCAAAAGGGAGACCGGGAGGGAAATAATAAAAGCAAGCCAGGCATATGCTTCAATGACTCCTATGAGAAACATGGCTGTTATTCAATGGAGAGAATGCAGAGAAGCACTGTCCGCATTGTAAGGTTGGAAGAGATCACCAGGATGTGTCATATAGAAATAATAATAATAATAATAATAATAATAATAATAATAATAATAATAATAATAATAATAATAATAATATTGTGGCTCTGGCTCACAAATGGGACCCTGAAGAAGGAGACAGAAGGCCTGATCCTTGCAGCCCAGGAGCAAGCCATCAGGACAAAGGCAATTCAGGCCAAGATCGAAAAGTCAGCAGATGACCCAAAATGTAGACTGTGCAAGGAAACCAATGAAACCATTGATCATATCCTCAGCTGCTGTAAGAAAATCGCACAGACAGACTACAAACAGAGGCCCAACTATGTGGCCCAAATGATTCATTAGAACTTATGCCTCAAGTACCACCTCCCAGCAGAAAAGAACTGGTGGGATCCCAAACCTGCAAAAGTATTGGAAAATGAGCTCGCAAAGATACTCTGGGACTTCCGAATGCATACTGACAAAGTTCTGGAACAGAACACACCAGACATCACAGTTGTGGAAAAGAAAAAGGTCTGGATCATTGATTTTGCCATCCCAGGTGACAGTCGCATTGACGAAAAACAACAGGAAAAACACATCCGTGATCAGGACCTCAAGACTGAACTGCAAAGGCTCTGGCAGAAACAAGTACAGGTGGTCCTGGTGGTGACCGGCACACTGGGTGCCGTGCCAAAAGATCTCAGCCGGCATTTGGAAACAATAGACATTGACAAAATTATGATCTGCCAACTGCAAAAGGCCACCCAACTGGGATCTGCGCGCATCATCCGAAAACACATCACACAGTCCTAGACACTTGGGAAGTGTTCGACTTGTGATTTTGTGATACGAAATCCAGCATATCTTGTTTGCTGTGTCAGGCTATGTCGTTGTGTCAACAACAACAACAACAACAACAAGAAGAAGTTTATTTTTATATCCTGTCTCCATCTCCCTGAATGGACTCAGGGCGGCTTGCATGAGGACAAGCCCGATCCAACAAAGATTAAAACATAGCTTATTACAACTATGCAGACACAATCCAAGCCCTCTGAACAGATGACCATCCAGCCTGTGTTTCAAAACCTCCAGAGGAGGTGGAAGGGTACTCAACTGAACTCCTAGGCAGCAATAGATGCCATGGTTGAAAAGTTCTTAGGAATGAATGAATGAATCATTCTATTTCATCTAATTTGCCTCTCTTCTGCTATGTAGGAAGGCACAATCCGAGCCCTCCTAGAAAATCCCCAGAAAATGAAATTCCTCCAAATTCCCAGACTGCAATGGGTCCTGTGGTTAGAAAGAAATAGGTCAATGAATCCTACGATCTGGAAGGGATCTCAAGGGTCATCTAGTCCATCCCCCAAGGCTAGAAGAATGGCCAAGGAATGCCTCTGAACATGCCTTGCCTAAGGAAACGCTATGAAATCCATGGGATGACCATAAGCCGCAGTCACATGCCCTCATGCATCAGTCCAAATGTTGCAGAGGATGAAAGTGTGCAGAAAGGAGAGAAGAAAGTGTGAAAAACAATCAAGAGTGTGAAAATGAGGCCAGCTTTCTAATGAGAGACTTGCAGCTGAAGAGACAAAAGGAGGGCTTTGTATTGTTCCATCTCCATCGTTTTTTGGCTTTTCTTGTAATCGGTGCTGAGCTTTGATAATCTGGTCCCGATTTGCTTGATGACAAGAGCACCACGTTTGGGAGTCTCATGTAAAACATATTTGGGAATGGGTTTCTGTGAGTTTTTTGGACTGTCTGGCCATGTTCCTGAAGCATTTTCTCTGGATGTTTCAGCCACATCTATGGCAGGCATCCTCAGAGGTTGTGAGGTCTTTAAGTGGCTTCTCTGTGCCGTCTGACATGGTGGCTGTTAGAGTCCAAAACGTTGTTAGCATCTCTGTGTTCTCAAATAATATACTGTGTCCAGGCTGGTTCATCAAGAAGGTTCATCTACAAGCATGTGGACAATTTCAACAGAAAGGAGGGAACCATGAAAATGAACACAACCTGGCTCCCAGGATTGAAAAAAAACAAAACTCTAAAATCAAGACAGTAAATAAAAAAAACAACATTCAGAAAACAGGGAAATTCCAGGCAGGAAACATTCAGGAGCAGCTAACAACTCCCAGCAAAGGATTCCCCCAGGCAGGAAGCAGCCAAGCTTTGAAGCTGCAAGGCCATTTAATGCTAATCAAGGTGGCCAAGTGCAACATCCCAACTTGCCTCCAACAGACAAGAGTTCTTTCTCCCTCCCTGGACATTATTCAACAGATATATACACTCCACTTGCAAAGTTTCCAACAGACCTCACAACCTCTGAGGATGGCTGCCATAGATGTGGGCAAAATGTCAGGAGCGAATGCTTCTGGAACATGGCCATACAGTCTGGAAGACTCACAGCAACCCAGTGATTCTGGCCATGAAAGCCTTCGACAACACCGTTAATATAGTGGTGGAGTAAGGAGTAAGTAGAACAAGCAAATAGGCATTAACAATGGACTTATCCTATTAAGCCTAGGAGTGCAAAACGCTGGTCCTGATGTGGAATTGTGGCTTGAGATGCAACAATGTTTAATATTCTATGCTGGAATTGCAAGAGTCTAGGGTTCAAATCCCAACTTTTTGGGGCTGTTTGGTAGCATTCAGGCTCCAAAGCCCAATCCACACAAGCATTGGATTCAGGCTAAAAACAGTGGGAAGAAATGGATATTTTTGGAGTACAACTCCCAGAATTCAGGGAGGAGTTTTTGGTTTACAAAGAAGTTCTGCAAAGTCAATCAGTGAGGGTATTTCCATAGAGGTAGCCTGGCCTCTGTTGCCTGGAGGCATCCTCTGTTTGGGAGGTGTTAACTGGCCCTAGGTGGTTTGCTGTCTGGAGTTCCCCTGTTTCCGAGTGGCGTTCTTTATTTACTGTCTTGATTTTGGTGTTTTTTAATACTAGTAACCAGATTTTGTTCATTTTCATGGTTTCCTCCTTTCTGTTGAAATTGTCCACGTGCTTATTGTGGATTTCAATAGGTTCTCTGTGTAGTCTGACATGGTGGTTGTAAGAGTGGTCCAGCATTTCTGTGTTTTCAAATAATATTCTGTGTCCAGGTTGATTCATCAGGTGTTTTGCTATAGTTGACTTCTCTACCTGAGTGAGTCTGCAGTGCCTTTTATGTTCTTTGACTTGTGTCTGGGCATTGCTGCTTCCTTTAGTGGTCCCTATGTAGACGTTTTGACCACAACTGCATGGTGTACGGTAGACTTCTGCAGAGGTAAGAGAATCCCTTTTATCCTTTGTTGAACATAGCATTTGTTGGATGTTCTTGGTGGGTCTGTAGATAGTTTGTAGGTTGTGTTTCTTCATGCAGTTTGTGGTATCTCTGATATATGACAATAACACTTTTCCTTTAGGCCATTGGTTCTCAACCTGTGGTTCCACAGGTGTTTTGGCCTACAACTTCCAGAAATCCCACCCAGTTTACTGTTAGGATTTCTGGGAGTTGAAGACCAAAACATCTGGGGAACCACAGGTTGAGAACCACTGCTCTAGGCGGATCGTTGTCTTTACTCCCGCGGCTTGTTCTTGGCCTTGCATCTCTTCTGATATCTGGCAGATTAGGAAGAACTTCCTGATGGTAAGAGCTGTTTGGCAGTGGAACATCTTGCATGGGAGTCCAATGGAGTCTCCTTCTCTGGAGGTTTTGAAGCAGAGGCTAGTTGGACACTTGTCAGGAGGGCTTGGATTGTGCCTGGCAGAATGTCGCACCTCAGGATAGCTTCACCTTGCTAAAGACACCAGGCTGCACACAGAATGTAGGTTTTTTTTTGTAGTTTATTAGGAAATAGGGAAAAGATAGTTCATAAAAGGTAAAAGTTCAGTTCCAAAAGATAGTTACAAAAACAAGGCTGCAAGAACAAATCCATGGAAACATTAGGCATGAAGCAAGGTCCTTAAAACGAAGCCAAAGTCCCAGAAAGGAGGATACATCCAGGCTATAAGATAATACAGGAGAGCAGACTTGGTTCTTGATTCAAGTGAGGAAATTGCTTTGATGAAGATTTCTCTCTCAGCAGACTGTTTTAATAGCGTGACATGAAGGCATTTCTTTGCCCTTTGACCTCCCTCTTATTTGCTATTCTGAGACTTCTGCGCAACCCCCGAAATTCCAAACGACTATCCGAAGAGAAGCGGCCTCATCGTCAAGGCCACAGGGCTCGTTAGTGTTATCAGGCTGAGGCTGGGAGCTGCTCTCCCTTTCTGCTTCTTGCACCTGAAAACCATCATCATTAACAACATCATTTCTTCCCATGGGAAAAATTCCCTGCTCTTCAGGAACACTCTGCACCTGCACCTGAATCCTATAATTCCCATCAGAGTCATCCTGAAACTCATCCTGAACCTGAATCCCATCATCTTGAAACTGCATCCCAGAATCCTCATCAGAGTCACACAAAGGCTGAGTCACAACACAGAAGGGGTTGGACTAGATGGCCGTTTGGGTCTCATCCAACTCTAGGATTCTGTGAGAATGCAAGATTGGTCGTAGGTAAGAGGAAGAGGCTAGTCTGGGGATGCTGCCCACCTTCTGCCTCTCTGCTCACCTCCACCTGCCCATCTCCAAGGCAACCGCAGATGCTGCCCACCTTTCTTGCCTCTTATGAGGAGGGGGACATTTCGCACTGAAGGAACAGGGGAGTTTTCTGCCTTGCAACCTTTTGCCCAGCTGCTCCGCTGTAATTGCCTGTGTCACCAGAATTAGGGGGAGGGGAGGTCCCTCGGGGGCTGAGGCCAGGCTAATCCCGTAATTGGTTTAATAATGAAAGGCCGGCTCTCCTCTTGATAATCGAGGGTCTGCGTGAGGGGGGGAAACCTTTCTCAAATTGTAAAGGTGAGGCAGAAGCCCAGGATCCCAGGGTTAGAAGAGACCCAAAAGGCCATCTAGTCCATTCCATTTCCGTCAGGCACCATTGAAGCACTCCCAACAGATGGCCATCCAGCCTCTGCTTAAGAACTTCTGTTTCAAGGAGAGGGAGCCAAAGATCGGGAGAATCGAGATCCTCCTGAAAATGGCTCTCCAGGTGCATCTACACTATTGAATTAATGCACTTTGAGCCCACTTTAGCTGCCACGGCTCAATCAAAGACAATCCTGGAAGTTATTTGAAAATGTCTTGAGCATTTCCAAGCCACAAAGTACTTCATCAAACTACAACTCTCAGGATTCCATAGCAGTGATGTCTTCTCATGATATGGCCAAAGGCAACAGCCTCATATTAGTCATCCTGGCTTCAGAGGCTGGATCTACAGTGCCATTGAATGAGGTTTCAGGATGCAATTTAATTTTGTTGAACTGGATTATATGGCTGTGTAGTCCAATGCAGTTAAACTGGATTATATGAGTCTACACTGACCATATAATGCATTTGACTGCATTCAATGGTCAGTGTAGTAGATGGTTTGCTCTAGGACCCATTTGGTGGTCTTCCCTGGAGAATTCTCCTCCAGCATCACATCTCAAATGGGTTGATATTTCCCCTATATGCTTTCTTCATTGTCCAGCTTCCAAAACCATCCAAAGATGCAGGGAATGCAAGGGACTGGATATCCTATTCAATGATATACGAGGGTTGAATGAAAAGTAATGCCTCCACCTTCATAACTCCTCAACAGATGGCAGTCCTGGTATGTGGCAGGTCCTGGCTTGTTCAGGAGACTCTCCTCTACAGGTCCATTTGGTGGGAAGCCTTAGCATTGAACGGTTGTGTTGTTAAAGTGCAAAGTATGGAACCCTGTGTAGACGAGGAAGCCTTAGCATTGAACGGTTGTGTTGTTAAAGTGCAAACTATGGAACCCTGTGTAGACGGGGAAGCCTTAGCATTGAACGGTTGTGTTGTTAAAGTGCAAAGTATGGAATCCTGCACAGACGGGGAAGCCTTAGCATTGAACGGTTTTGTTGTTAAAGTGCAAAGTATGGAACCCTGCGCAGACGGGGGAGCCTTAGCATTGAACGGTTTTGTTGTTAAAGTGCAAAGTATGGAACCCTGCGCAGACGGGGAAGCCTTAGCATTGAACGGTTTTGTTGTTAAAGTGCCAAGTATGGAACCCTGCGCAGACGGGGAAGCCCTAGCATTGAACGGTTGTGTTGTTAAAGTGCAAAGTATGGAACCCTGCGCAGACGGGGAAGCCTTAGCATTGAACGGTTTTGTTGTTAAAGTGCGAAGTATGGAACCCTGCGCAGACGGGGAAGCCTTAGCATTGAACGGTTTTGTTGTTAAAGTGCCAAGTATGGAACCCTGCGCAGACGGGGAAGCCCTAGCATTGAACGGTTGTGTTGTTAAAGTGCAAAGTATGGAACCCTGCGCAGACGGGGAAGCCTTAGCATTGAACGGTTTTGTTGTTAAAGTGCCAAGTATGGAACCCTGCGCAGACGGGGAAGCCCTAGCATTGAACGGTTTTGTTGTTAAAGTGCAAAGTATGGAACCCTGCGCAGACGGGGAAGCCTTAGCATTGAACGGTTTTGTTGTTAAAGTGCGAAGTATGGAACCCTGCGCAGACGGGGAAGCCTTAGCATTGAACGGTTTTGTTGTTAAAGTGCCAAGTATGGAACCCTGCGCAGACGGGGAAGCCCTAGCATTGAACGGTTGTGTTGTTAAAGTGCGAAGTATGGAACCCTGCGCAGACGGGGAAGCCCTAGCATTGAACGGTTGTGTTGTTAAAGTGCAAAGTATGGAACCCTGCGCAGACGGGGAAGCCCTAGCATTGAACGGTTGTGTTGTTAAAGTGCAAAGTATGGAACCCTGCACAGATGGTTGGTCAGTGCGACTTAAGCAACATGCAGTCACTGAATTCTTGACAGGAGAAGGTGTCACCCCAAAGGAGATTCATCAGAGAATGCAAGCTGTTTAGGGTGATTGTGTTGATGTGAGTCCTGTGCGTTGTTGGGCAAGTAAGTTTAAAGATGTTGAGGTGGGAACATCTGACTTGTGTGACAAACAAAGAGTTGGACGTCCTGTGACAGCAACCACCAAGTTTCACAAGCCAAAGGTTGACAGATTGATTCAGGATGATCGTCTTTCACTCAGAGAGAAATTACAAGCATCATCGGCATTTGACAAGAACGTATGGGTCACATTATTGCTTTGCTTGGCTATCAGAATATTTGTGCACGATGGGTCCGGTTGTGGAAACAGAGTGTCGACTTCTTCCGTGACGGCTTCAGAAATCTTGTTCATTATTTGCATACATGTATCCAATTGTCTGGTGATTGTGTGGAAAAGTGAATAGTGGTCGTTAAAGAGCACATTGTAAGGATTATTTCTGCGTTTGATTTATTAAAATATTCCCATTCAAACCCAAGCAATGAAGGTGGAGGCATTACTTTTTATTCAACCATAGTATCAAATGGGTTGATATTTTCCCCTATATGCTTTCTTCATTGTCCCAACTTCCAAAACCATCCAAAGATATAAGGAATACAACGGCCTGGATCATCCTATTCCAGGGGTCCCCAAACTTTTTAAACAGGGGGCCAGTTCACAATCCTTTGGACCGTTGGAGGGCCGGACTATAGTTGGCCACCGAGCCAATAATTAATTAATAATAGCAATAATAATAAAAAAGAGGGTTGGAAGAGACCCTTTGGGCCATTGAGTCCAATCCCCTTTTGCCTTTGTGCACCAAAAACACAAGCAAAGCACCCCTGACAGATGGCCACCCAGCCTCAATGTTAATAATAATAATAAGAGCAATAATAATAAAAAAGAGGGTTGGAAGAGACCCCTTGGGCCATTAAGTCCAACCCCCTTCTGCCTTTGTGCACCGAAAGCACAAGCAAAGCACCCCTGACAGATGGCCACCGAGCTTTAATGTTAATAATAATAATAATAATAATAATAATAATAATAATAATAATAATGGTTGGAAGAGAAGAAGAGACCCCTTGGGTCATTTAGCCCAACCCCCTTCTGCCCTTGTGCCGTGCGGGCCGGATAAATGGCTTCGATGGGCCGCATCCGGTCCCTGGGCCTTAGTTTGGGGACCTCTGTCCTATTCAATGATATACTTTGACATTTCAGGATCTTGTTTTATCCCTTCTTAGCTTCCCTTCCAAGTCCTTGTCTTCTGATTTCGTGACTCCATTTGGATGTTTCAATCCAAAAGCCCTTGTGGGTCTTTTAAGATGTGGAAAAGGGTGGAGGGTCAGAGCAGGAGGCAGCAAACGCTGTGATCCCAGAGGAAGGAAACGTGAGATGCTTGTTGTCCGGAAGGGAAGGCGATGCTTCGGCCGCTGGGATTTATTGGTGGGCAGAGCGCATTCTTTCTCCAAGAGGCTGGCTTCCTCCCCCACCCCAAGCATCACTAGTTACGGAGCCTTGGGTGGCGTGACTTGGGGGCCCATTAAGACATTGAATGTCAGAGTCAACATTAGAATTAGGTTGGAAGGGATTTCTGAAGGCCATCCAGTCCAGCCCCCTTCTGCCACGCAAGAAGGTGCCATGCAAAGCTCTCCGACTGATGGCCATCCAGATTTGGAAAGAAGGAGTCTCCACCAGACACATAAGCAATCTGTATTCCAGAGTTGTTGTACGTCTTTTGGGCTGTGTGGCCATGTTCCAGAAGTATTCTCTCCTGATGTTTCTCCCACATCTATGGCAGGCATCTTCAGAGGTTGTGAGGCATGGAGAAACTAGGCGAGGAAGGTAAATATATATCTGTGGAGAGTCCAGGGTGTGACAAGAGTCCTTTGTCAGTTGGAAGCCAGTGTGAATGTTGCAGTTAATCACCTTAATTAGAGGGTTGTTGTATGTCTTTTGGGCTGTGTGGCCATGTTCTAGAAGTATTCTCTCCTGATGTTTCTCCCACATCTATGGCAGGCATCCTCAGAGGTTGTGAGGCATGGATAAACTAGGCAAGTAAGGTAAATATATATCTGTGGAGAGTCAAGGCTGTGACAAGAGTCCTTTGTCAGCTGGAAGCCAGCACTAATGTTGCAATTAATCACCCTAATTAACATTGGAAAGGTTTGTCTCCCTTATAACCATAAGGGACTCCAAAGGCTATCCAGTCTGACCCCCACAATCCAAACACTATCAACAGATGGCCATCCAGCCTATGTTTAGACACATCCAGAGAATCATAGAATAGAATCAAAGACTCCTAGAGATGGAAGAGAGCACACATGAGCCATCTAGTCCAACCCTAATCTGCCATGCAGGAAAAGCACCATCAAAGCACCCCCAACAGATGGCCATCCAGCTTCTGTTTAAAAGCCTCCAAGAAAGGAGCTTCCACCACATGGCTGAAGGAAGCAAGTTCCCTTGTTGCTCAGCTCTGACCATCAAGACGTTCTTCATAATGATGAGGTGGTTTCTCTTTTCCTGAAGCTTGAATCCCTGGCTCTGTGGCTCCGTTGTGATCTGGTTTCTGGAGGAGCAGGAAACAAGTATTACCTCACCCATCAATATGCCATATTTAAACATGGTTCACATGCTCACTTCCATCAGCCACTTCCCACAGGGATTGGTTTCAAAAACTTTGATCATTTTGGTAGCCCTTCTCTGGACATTTTCCAGCATGTTGACATATTATTTATCTTAAGAATGGACATCTTCCGGTATGTTGATATACTTCTTGAGTCTGATTCCCCTTGATCTGGACACTGGATTTCTATTGATACAGCCTGGGATCGTATTGGCTTTTTGAGGTGCTGCATCACACTGTTGGCTTCTGTTTAGCTTGTGGGCCATTAAGGCTGCTTCTACTCTATAGAATGAATACAGTTTGACACCTCTTTGATTGCCATGGCTTATTCCTATGGAATTCATAGAGTTATAATCCAGTGAGGTACCAGCACTTTTTGGCAGCGGAGGCTACAACTCTTATAATTCTATAGCATCGACAGTCAAAGTGCTACCAAACTGCATTTATTATCCAGTGTAGATGCATCCTGGGATAGAAACCTGATTTGGCATATTCTTCCACTGAGCTGCTGAACTTGCTGACCAAAAGGTCGGAGGTTTGAATCCGGGGAGCAGGGTAAGCTCCTGCTGTTAGCCCCAGCTTCTGCCAACCTAGCAGTTCAAAAACATGCAAATGTGAGTAGATCAATAGGTACTGCTCTGGTGGGAAAGTAATAACACTCCATGCAGTCATGCCAGTGGCCACATGACCTTGGAGGTGTCTATGGACAACGCTGGCTCTTCAGCTTAGAAATGGAAATGGACTTAATGTCAGGGGAAAACCTTTATTTTTACCTACTACTCTGCCTTGCTTTCACCTGCTTCTGAATTAGATGCTTCCTTTAAGTGTCTAAAATGAGTTCAATAGACTGGTATGTTTAATTCTATTTTAATATTTGATTGTTGCAGATTTTTAAATTGCATTTTTGAAAATGTTGTGAGCTGCTTTGCATTTCGGTCCAGAGATAAAAGTGGGAAATAATAATAACAATTTTGCCTATTTACCTGCTTTTTACCTATTGCGGAATTAGGACCTGCTTTTCTGTAGGATTGCAATGTACAGGTCCTCCTTTCATTGCTATTTCTTGTCATGCCAGTGCGATTATTTGTTTCCCGTTCCCGGTGGCATGTAACTGGGCTGGGACACAAAGCGGGATGAAAGTGTGGAAAACGGCCAAGGAATTGGCAGGATTTCATGCCAATTGTCCACATGTTTGCTCTCAAGTCGCCGGGGTAGAGTTATGTGGATTGGGGTGTGTTTGTGGGCCCCGCAACTCCCGTTTGCTGTGCAAACACAGAGACTTCACATCCAGGCTTAATAGGAGTGGAAGAAAGGAAGAGTTTAACTCCTTCCTCACTAGATCACAACAAACACTGTTCGGAGATCCATTGCAAGAGACTCGAACTCAAGTGAAAAATCTTCCACCCAACCGGTCTCCTTTTAAGTAACATTTGGAAGATTGGTTCACCACCTGAAGCCCTGAGGATTGTCATTTCAAGGCACACAACAACAACAACAATAATTGAACACAATTCTGTGTTTGCAGCAGTTTTCCCTTGCAAGCCTTCTTTTTGCACCGGATTCCTTGCTATTCCTCAATCTGCGGTCAACATCCTTTTCTTTGCTTATTCTTTCATAAATAACAGTACTTGAGTGTTACTCTTCGCATCATTGTTTGCAATTAATCCTGGGAATATTCAGAAATCCTAGGATTTGTAGTTTGACGGGCCTTTAGAAGGCCAAAACCTTCTCCCATTAATTCCAAATATCCAAATATTCCCAATTCCTAAGACTCCTAAGATAAAATCATTATCATAATCATTATCACCATCATCTTACCCACCTTTCCTCAACTTTTGTCTATATAATCTATATATATAAAAATATAATGTACGTTTGTAGGACTGAGTAAACAACAAAACCATAGAACCAAATTACACCAAATTTGGCCACAAAGGACATAGTCATCCAATCTATGTCTTTCAAACATAAAAACCCCTGGAAAATAAAGTCCAAATTAGAGAACGAGGAAGAGCCATTTTCAACCCTTGTTGCTGGTCAGAAGGGTAGGCCCTGCCCCCTTTAGGCCCCACCCACTTTGTCTCCTAGCAACCCCCTCTGTCACAATGGCGCCACCGGGGTACAGCCAGGGTTCAGGCTTTTGAGGCTGCAAGGCTATTCACTGCTATTCCACCTGGTCAACAAAGCATTCCCATAAGCCACAGCAATGCGTGGCCGGGCACAGCTAGTAAAATATAAAATCATTTAAAACCCATAGATTAAAACATATATGTAAGATTAAAACACACATTAAATTATTCAGATCAATGCAATGTAAATAGTCTAGCCATGGGCAGTTAAAGTGCAATGACAGTGACATAATTATCAGCCACTTTGGGACTCAGATCCTAGAAATACAGTAGAGTCTCACTTATTCAACATAACTGGGCCAGCAGAATGTTGGATAAGCGAATATGTTGGATAATAAGGAGGGATTAAGGAAAAGCCTATGAAACATCGAATTAGGTTATGAATTTACAAATTAAACACCAAAACATCATGTTATACAACAAATTTGACAGGAAAAGTAGTTCAATACGCAGTAATGCTATGTACTAATGACTGCATTTACAAATTTAGCACCAAAATATCACAATGTATTGAAAACATTGACAACAAAAATGCATTGGGTTATGAGTCTACACTGCCATATAATCTAGTTCAAAGCTGGATTTTATATGACAGTGTGGAAAGAGTCTAAGGCCCCTTCCACACAGCTGTATAAAATCTACATTGAACAGGGTGATATGGCAGTGTGGACTCAGATAACCCAGTTCAAAGTAGCTATTGTGGATTATCTGCCTTGATATTCTGGGTTATATGATTGTGTGGAAGGGGCCTAGAATGCATTGAAAGAGAGGTTCTTTATATATTAAAAATACAGTAGAGTCTCACTTATCCAAGCTAAACGGGCCGGCAGAAGCTTGGATAAGCGAATATCTTGGATAATGAGGAGGGATTAAGGAAAAGACTATTAAACATCAAATTAGGTTATGATTTTACAAATTAAGCACCAAAACTTCATGTTTTACAACAAATTTTACAGAAAAAGTAGTTCAGTACGCAGTAATGTTATGTAGTAATTACTGTATTTACGAATTTAGCACCAAAATATCATGATATATTGAAAACATTGACTACAAAAATGCATTGGATAATCCAGAAGCTTGGATAAGCGAAGCTTGGATAAATGAGACTCTACTATAGCACATAATGATGATGATGATGATGATGATGATGATGATAATAGAGTGCAACTTTATTTATATCCCGCCCTATCTTCCTAAGGGTTCAATGAGCACAATGTAGTAGTTTTTGAAATGGGACCGGTTGGCCAAGGAGTCGGGGTCTCCTTTTCTGGACGTCTCCAAAGAGATTGGGCAGGTTCCTGCTCTCGATAGAAATCCTGCATTGAGCGAGGGTTGGGCTAGATGACCTCTGGGGGACTCCCACCATTGGGAGCCAGGTTTCTAAGCCTGTCTCTGCTGTGGCTGGCAGGTGGCCGGGAGACAAAACTGCCCATCTGCTGTGCAGGGGAGAGCAGAACAGGGATTAATCCATTTTCCTTCTCTTGGTGAAACGGATTAGACTGCAAGCAGATGTTTCTTCCTCCCCCTTCTTTGTCTCTCTCTGTCTCTCTGGATTTTCTTTACATTTCACCTCCTTGGAGTGAGAGCTCGTGCCTGAGAATCTGGCATGGATTCGGCATCCACGGACTCCGCTATCCACAGCTTGAATAGACTCTTCTCCATCTCCTCTTTAAAAAAAATAATCCCAAAAGCACACCTTGATTTTGCCATTTTGCACAAGGGACTGTATCATTGCCTATCATGGAACTTGATCTCGGTATCCACAAGGTGATCTAGAACCAAACTCCAGTGGATACTGAGCAACCACTGTAGTTATAACTTTCTGTATTATTTGGTCAACTTTGGTGTGGTTCCATGGGGAATGTACCGTATATACCCGAGTATAAGCCAACCCGAATATAAGCCGAGACACCTAATTTTGCCACAAAAAACTGAGAAAACATTGACTCCAGTATAAGCTGAGATATAGTAGAGTCTCACTTATCCACACTCACTTATCCAACATTCTGGATTATCCAACGCATTTTTGTAGTAGATTTTTCCAATACATTGTGATATTTTGGTGCTAAATTCGTAAATATAGTAATTGCAAAATAACATTACTGCGTACTGAACTACTCTTTCTGTCAAATTTGTTGTATAACATGATGTTTTGGTGTTTCATTTGTAAAATCATAACCTAATTTGATGTTTAATAGGCTTTTCTTTAATCTCTCCTTATTATCCAACATATTCACTTATCCAACGTTTTGCTGGCCCGTTTATGTTGGATAAGTGAGACTCTACTGTACCAATAAATTTGCATTAATTGAGGCATCCGTAGTTTAAATGTTTTTGAATTTTTACATCAAACTGTAATTTAAGATATGACTGTTCAACTCTGATTAAATCAAATTAAATTATTTTCATCTTCTTCAATGTAAATGTGCCTATGAATCCTTTTAATAATAATAGAGTGAAATAATAAATGTAATAATAATAAATGCAGTAAAATAATAAATGTAATAAATAGAGTAAAATAATAAATGTATTAATAATAATAAAAATAGAGTAAAATAAATGTAAAAGTAACAACAATCATAAAGTAAAATAATAAATGCAATAATAATAATTAATAGAGTAAAATAATAAATGTAGCAATACCAATAATAATAGAGAAAAATAATAAATATACCATACATACTTGAGTATAAGCCGACCTGAATATAAGCCCACCAGGACCCTCACCCAAGTATAAGCCGAGGAGGGTTTTTTTTTTCAGTCCTAAAAAAGGGCTGAAAAACTAGGCTTATACTTGAGTATATACAGTAATTGGGGCTGAGTCAAAATATTCATATTAATCTAACTCATGGTGTGTATTAATCTGAAATCTATTTGTCTATATTTAGCAGAAGTGGTTTAAACCCTGGAGCTGGCCGAACTGCTGACCCGAAGGTTGGGTTGCTGACCTGAAGGTTTCTGGTTTGAATCTGCGAGATGGAGTGAGCTTCCTGTCTGTCAGCTCTAGCTTGCGGGGACATGAGAGAAGCCTCCTAGCAGGATGGTAACACATCTGGGCAACGTCTCTGTAGACGGTCAATTCTCTCACACCAGAAGCGACTTGCAGTATGTTCTCAAGTCATTTCTGACCCGATTTTTTTAAAAAGCAGAAGTTAATGAAGCTGATTGAATAGAAGTCATTAGAATACTTTAATGCATGCCTTGGCTTGCGGGGAGAGAAGTCAAGTGTATTTATATTGCTTTTCTTTTTTGGTGCGGCCTCGTTGTTGTTGTTGTTGTTGTTGTTGTTGTTGTTGTTGCTCACTGGCTGCTCACTAGAGGGAAGGATATGAGAGGCAATTGAACCTTCTCCAACTTCCAGCTTCCTGAGGGGATGCTCGATTCTGGCCACAGGGGGAGCTGCAACTTCATCATCCACTGTGACGCTGAGTCCTTGATGGATACTTCCTCATTCCAAATGCTGCTGGATGATTTTTATGGTGTTGTAAATTAGTTAAATTAGCCTCGCCGCATAAGTGGTACCTAAATTTCCTACTTGATAGATGCAACTGTCTTTCGGGTTGCTTAGGTCAACAACGAGCAGGGCTATTTTTTATTTTAATGGTTGGGTGCTTACTACAATACGGGCTGGCCTCGAACTGATGACCTTTTGGACAGAATGTTTTATTGCAGCTGGCTACTAACCAGCCTGCGCCACAGCCCGGCCCCTTACACTGGGACAAGCCCAAAACAGTATTTCATCAATAAAAACAGTAACACAATAAAATCACAGTATAAAAACACATCTGATAAAAATTGAAATAACTTAAAACATAGACAGTAATCCCAATCCGTAATCAATCAACATAGGCGATGAAAGCTAATAAAGTGCATGGACTGGCCAAGGCCTAGGTCAAGCGCATGGAGAATTAACGATCAGTTACGAGAAGGCACCTGGGAACATTCACATTTTCAGATTCTTCCGGAAGGAACCCAGGCTGGGAGCTAATCTAATCTCCTTTGGGAGGCCACCATCAAGAAGGCCTATAATGGAACTTGAGCATCCACAGGTCCCGATATCCACAGGGTGAGCTAGAACCAAACCTCAGTGGATACTGAATAAACAACAACTTATTTTGAAAGCCGAAGAGCCGGCGTTGTCCGTAGACACCTCCAAGGTCATGTGGCTACTGGCATGACTGCATGGAGCACTGTGCAGTACCTATTGATCTACTCACATTTGCATGTTTTCGAACTGCTAGGTTGGCAGAAGCTGGGGCTAACAGTGGGAGCTCACCCCCTCTCCAGATCCGAACCGTCAACCTTTCAGTCAGCAAGTTCAGCAGCTCAGTGGTTTAACCCACTGCGCTACTGGGGGGGCTCCATGCACATCCATGTACATACACATACCCTGTTTCCCCTAAAATAAGACATCCCCAAAAAATAAGACCTAGTAGAGGTTTTGCTGTATTGCTAAATATAAGGCCTCCCCCGAAAGTAAGACCTAGCCAAGTTTTTGTTTGGAAGCAGGCCCGCCAAACAGAACACCAGAGCATGCAAGATTGGGCAATGTACGTACCATAGAGTGTTGTACATGGAAATAATGGTAGTAACAAGAAATTCTTGATAGGATTCACAGTTTGTCTGGTTATGCTGGTTTGTGATGACAACTACTGTACAGTATATAATAAATGTTCATTTTTTGGTTCAACAATAAATGTGAATTCTTCTTCATAGAAAAATAAGACATCCCCTGAAAATAAGACCTATCGCATCTTTGGGAGCAAAAATTAATATAAGACACTGTCTTATTTTCGGGGAAACACGGTATGTATTTTTGCACAATAGGAAACACCTTCCATGCCATCTATACCTGGACAGCTTTTCCAGAAACGTCATTGAACTATGTTCACTTGGTTGAGACTCTTCCAACTCCAGGATTCTAGCATTCTATGACTGGATGTCTATGGAACGGGATAAGTACAGAACTGGAAGGGTTCCCTAAAGGGCATCTTATCCATCCCCAGATGTGTACCATTCCAATGCACTCAGGGCTTTACTTTTGAAACAGATCTCCATTCTGCCTTCAACTCAGAATTAACTGCTTACCGTAACTATATGACATTGATTCCAAAGCTCAGGCTTTAGCCAGGCATCTTTGCACCGTATTGCAAAACTATTGTTCTATAGTTACTGTAAGTTGGCTTAATCCATACATAGCATGTTGCAGGATGACCTTGGCCCCATGCATGCGCATTGGAGGGTGGGATAACTTTTGGCCTCGGAGTCCAGTGCCAAAATCCAAATCGCTCCCCACAATTAATGTTTTAATGGTCACAGGGGCCAGACGGAGCAATTAGGAAGTTAATGTTTATGAAACAGCTTGATTTGTATTAACAACTCAAGGAATTATAAGGAGCGGGAAGAAGTCTTTGGAGCATAACTCATCTATGGCATTGCTGCCCCTGGGTTCACGTGTTAACGCATTTTTGTGTGGCAATGAAGCAGGACACATTTATAGGGTGACTCCAAAAGCCATTATTATTATTATTATTATTATTATTATTATTATTATTATTATTATTATTTTATTGTACGACACAGCAAACAAGATGGACATGCTGGATTTCATATTATTATTATTATTATTTTATTATAACACAGCAAACAAGATAGATATACTGGATTTCGTATCACAAAATCACAAGTTGAACACTTCCCAAGTGTCTAGGACTGTGTGATGTATTTTCGAATGATGCGTGCAGATCCCAGTCGGGTGGCCTTTTGCAGTTGGCAGATCGTCATTTTGTCAATGTCTATTGTTTCCAAATGCTGGCTGAGATCTTTTGGCACGGCACCCAGTGTGCCCATCACCACCGGGACCACCTGCACTGGTTTCTGCCAGAGTCTTTGAAGTTCAATCTTGAGGTCCTGAGAGCGGCTGAGTTTTGCCCGTTGTTTTTATTCAATGCGACTGTCACCTGGGATGGCGACATCAATAATCCAAATCTTTTTCTTTTCCACAACTGTGATGTCTGGTGTGTTGTGTTCCAGAACTTTGTCAGTCTGGATTTGGAAGTCCCACAGTATCTTTGCATGTTCATTTTCCAATACTTTTGCAGGTTTGTGATCCCACCAGTTCTTTGCTGCTGGGAGGTGGTACTTGAGGCATAAGTTCCAATGAATCATTTGGGCCACATAGTTGTGCCTCTGTTTGTAGTCTGTCTGTGCGATTTTCTTACAGCAGCTGAGGAGATGATCAATGGTTTCATCGGTTTCCTTGCACAGCCTGCATTTTGGGTCATCAGCTGATTTTTCGATCTTGGCCGTAATTGCCTTTGTCCTGATGTCTTGCTCCTGGGCTGCAAGGATCAGGCCTTCTGTCTCCTTCTTCAGGGTCCCATTCGTGAGCCAGAGCCAGGTCTTCTCCTTGTCAGCTTTTCCTTCAATTTTGTCAAGGAACTTTCCATGCAATGTTTTGTTGTGCCAGCTGTCAGCTCTAGTTTGTAGTGCGGTTTTCTTGTACTGTGCTTTGAGGGGTTTCTGATTTTTCACTTCAATCAAAGCAGGTTCTTCACTTTGCTTTACATATTCTGCTAGGGCATGTTCTTCTTCTTTGACTGCTTGTTTTACTTGTTTTGCTTGTTTTACATTATTATTATTATTATTATTATTATTATTATTATTATTATTATTATTATTATTATTATAGTAGAGTCTCATTTATCCAACATAAACAGGCCAGCAGAGCGTTGGATAAGCAAAAATCCTGGATAATAAAGAGGGATTAAAGAATAGCCTATTAAAGGTCAAATTGCGTTATGATTTTACAAATTAAGCATAAAAAGATCATATTTTACAACAAATCAACAGAAAAAGCAGTTCAATACCCGGTAACGTTATGTAGTAATTACAGTATTTATGAATTTAGCACCAAAATATTGCAAAGTATTGAAAGCATTGACTACAAAAACACTGACTACTAAAAGGCAAACTGAGTTGGATAATCCAGAATGTTGGATAAGTGAAGGTTGGATAAGCGAGACTCTACTGTATTATTATTATTAGTATTATTTTGTATTTTGTATTATTTTGTATCCTGCTTTTATCTCTGGGATTGAAATACAAAGTGGCTCGCAACAGTTAAAAAATAATGTGCTTTCAACTCTCCAGCATATACATATTAAAATAGAATTAATCATAAAATCATTCCTACACCCCTCTGGCTTGCTATTAACAACTTTATTTTTTGATAGTGCAGGAATAAAAATGTATTTATATTGCTGTTTAATGGTTTTTTAATATTTCTTTTCTTTTTTCTGTGGCGTTGTTGTTGTTGTTGTTGTTGTTACACTATGTCGTGACGCAGTATAACCTCCAAACTCTGGAAATGGGACACTGCTTTCAGGTTACTCTGCTTCAGAGCTGTTATATGCATTGTATTGAGTATATAATTGAAAATAAATAAAATAAATCAATTCACGTTGCCAGTTTTGAGATGCAGAGCTGCACACAAGTTGCAGCGTTTGTGGCGAATGGCAACCAGGGTTTTGGAGAAGGAGGCCATTCTGGGAGGAAGACCTGCTTTGATTCTGGTTTCAGAAATTCAACTTGGTAAAATTAAATGCCTAGTGTGTTTCATACTTAATTTCATGGGACCTTGGCAAAGCTTTCTTGTCCAGAACTTGTAGTCCAATGAATATGCCAGTGCCGAAACTGCAAAATCGTTCTCCTGGGTGGATGAGAATATTTATTTATTTAACCTGTCAGAAGTGAAAGGAGGATACAGTTATCATGTGTTTTTTTTGTGTGTTTTCCGGGCTGTCTGGCCATGTTCCAGAATCATTCTCTCCTGATGTTTCACCCACACGTATGGCAGGCATCCTCATCCTGCACTGAGCAAGGGTTCCCTGTAATAGATGTGGGTGAAACGTCAAGCCATGAAAACCTTCGACAACATAGTTATAACATGTTTGAAAACAGAACGTTTAAAAGCTTGGCATGATACCAGATTTCCTTTTTACCAGAATCTGCTTCTGGTGTGGCTGTGAGAAGGTCCTCCATGGCGCATGTGGCAGGGCTCAGGATGCATTGTAGTTGGTGGTCTGTCGTTTGCTCTTTTCCACATTTGCATGTCGTGGTCTCCACTTCATAGCCCCATTTATTAAGGCTGGTTTTGCATCTTGTGGTGCCAGAAAGCAGTCTGTTCAGAGTCTTCCAAGTCACCCAGCCTTCTGTGTGCCCAGGACGGAGTCTCTCATCCGGTCTCAGCTATGGATTAAGGTTCCGGGTTTTAACCTGCCACTTTTGGACTCTTGCTTGCTGAGGTGTTCCTTCGAGTATCTCTGTAGATCTTAGGAAGCCATTTCTTGATTTAAGGCGTTGGCATGCTGGCTGATATACGAACAGAGGATCGGCTGGAGATGTCACTGCCTTGGTCCTTTCATTGCTGGTTGCTACTTCAGGTAGTGCAATACCGGCTAAACCAGGGGTCCTCAAACTTTTAAAGCAGAGGGCTGGTCCACAATCCTTCAGACTGTTGAGGGGCCGAATTATCATTTCAAAAAAACCCGAACAAATTCCTATGCACACTGCACATGTCTTATTTGTAGTGCAAAACAACAACAACAACAACGAAAGAACAATACAATATTTAAAAATGAAAACAATTTTAACCAACATAAACCTATCAGGATTTCAATGGGAAGTCTGGGCCTGCTTCTGGCCAATGAGATAGTTAAGTTAATTAGGATTGTTGTTGTTGTGCCTTCAAGTCATTTCAGACTTTGGGCAAGCCTAGGTCTAAAATTATTTATTTATTCATTTACTACATTTATTTATTACATTTATATCCCACCCTTCTCACCCTGAAGGGGATTCAGAGCAGCTGTATATACATACAATATATTATATTATTAGCATAGTACAATATTAGCATTATATATTACTATATTGAACTATACCACTATATACTGTATATGATATTATTATTAGTATTATATTGTATAACGTGATAATATTATTATCAATATAATATGTCTATAAAAAGGTATAGGTTTCCCCTGAAGTTAAGTCCAGTCGTGACCTACTCTGGGGGTTGGTGCTCATCTCCATTTCTAAGCCCAAGAGCCTGTGTTGTCCATAGACACCTCCAAGGTCATGTGGCCGGCATGACTGCACGTAGCGCTGTTACCTTCCCGCCAGAGCAGTACCTATTGATCTACTCACATTTGCATGTTTTCGAGCTGCTAGGTTTGCAGTAGCTGGGGCTAACAGCGGGCGCTCACTCTGCTCCTGGGATTTGAACCTGGGACCTTTTGGTCCGCAAGTTCAGCAGCTCAGTGCCTTAACACACTGTGCCACCAGTGTGTTAAATATATTATTAATATGTTATATTATTAAAACTGATATAAAAATATAATATTATAAAACAGGGCAGGGGCCAGGTAAATGACCTTGAAGGGCTGCATCCGGCCCGCGGGCCTTAGTTTGGCGACCCCTGGGCTAAACAGTATAATTTCTCCAGCGGTGTTGAGCATAGACATCCCGTAATCATGCAGCATGTCTCATTAAGGGTCACAATCCACTGAGGTGTGTTCCACACTGGGCACATGTATTCAGCAGCAGAGTAGCCAAGCGCAAGGGCAGATGTCTTCGTTGTCTCTGGTTGTGATCCCCAGGTTGTGCCAGTCAGCTTTCGTATGATATTATTTCTAGCACCCACTCTTTGATTGATAGTCAAGCAATGCTTCTTATAATTCAGAGCACGGTCCAGAGTGAGTCCCAGGTATTTTGGTGCGCTGCAATGCTCCAGTGGGATCCTTTCCCAGGTCATCCTCAGTGCTTGAGATCCTCGTCAATGACTGAGACAATGACCTTTTTGCTTTTTGATGGTTCATTGTATACAAACTTAGTTCCATGCATAGAAATTATTAAAAATATGGTATAAAATTACCTTCAGGTTATGTGTGTCCGAATGTATATAAAACATAAATGAATTTCGTGGTTAGACCTGAGTCCCAGCTCTAGTATTTATCCAGATCTATGTACAGTAGAGTCTCGCTTATCCAACATAAACGGGCCGGCAGAACGTTATGTATTCAGACACTAATTCTGTGCGCTTGGACCTAATGTACATATGTGCATGTGTAATGTATGTATGTGCATGTGTGCGGTGATGTTGTGTATTCAAAGATGAATCCTAGTCACTTGGACCTAATGTACATGTGTGTGTATGTGTGTGCATGTGTGGTGCATGTGTGCTGTGATGTTATGTATTCAGACACTAATCCTATGCGCTTGGACCTAATGTACATGTGTGTGCATGTGTGGCACATGTGTGCTGTGATGTTATGTATTCAGAGACAAATCCTAGGCGCTTGAACCTAATGTGCATGTGTGTGCATGTGCATGTGTGTGCATGTGTGGTGCATGTGTGATGTATGTGTGTGCATGTGTGCTATGATGTTATGTATTCAGACACTAATCCTATGCGCTTGGACCCATTGTACACATGTGTGCATGTGTGATGCATGTGTGTGCATGTGTGCTGTGATATTATGTATTCAGAGATGAATCCTAGGCACTTGGACCTAATGTACATGTGTACGCATATGTGCGCATGTGTGCTGTGATGTTATGTACATGTAATAAATATAACAATAATACCTGCACTGTTTGGAAGAGAAGGGTGAAGGCTTTGTAAAAAACTACAGCTTCCAAGATTTCATAGCCTTGAGCCATGACGCTTAAAGTCGTGCCAAGCAGCATCAATGCTGCAGTGTAGATGCACCCAAGGAATGGCTTATTGAAGGCTTTCATGGCCAGGATCACAGGGTTGTTGTATGTTTTCCGGGCTGTATGACCATGTTCTAGAAGTATTCTCTCCTGACGTTTTGCCCACATCTATGGCAGGCATCCTCAGAGGTTGTGAGGTATACACAACCTAGATGTGGGTGAAACGTCAGGAGAGAATACTTCTAGAACATGGCCATACAGCCCGGAAAACATACAACAATCCAATGCTGGGAGATGCAGTTCCAACAACACCCAGAGGCCAGCATAAGCCTCATTGATCAAAAGCATGCCGATGGAGGCGCATGGAAGAGCGCATGTTGCTTGAGGCCAATTCCTTGGCTGTTCCTTCTCACTTTTGGCTCCTGCAAGCCCCCAACCCATTTGCTTTCCCCCCAAACCGAAGGTG
Organism: Anolis carolinensis; assembly: GCF_035594765.1. NCBI lineage: Eukaryota > Metazoa > Chordata > Lepidosauria > Squamata > Anolidae > Anolis > Anolis carolinensis. The sequence continues at coordinate 87,118 of NW_026943862.1, forward strand.
ACCTCTTCCCCTCTCCCTGCCCACCCCTCCTCCTCCAAACAGGACCTTTAATCCGGGCTTAATATTTAACATCATTTTATAGAGCAGCGTGTTTAATAAGCGCTGATAATGCAGCCCATCGGGCAGGTCGTGAAACCCACAGGGGCCCCCTTTGCAAACATTAACCCGGCTTTGGGAAAGGACTGCGAAAGGGGGAAAGGGGAAGGATCAATTATTATCGCATTCTCTCCTGACGTTTCACCCACATCTATGGCAGGCATCCTCAGAGGTTGTGGGGTTTGTTGGAAACTAGGCAAGTGGGGTTTGTATATCTGTGGAATAGGTGGGAGAGAGAACTCTTGTCTATTGGTGTCAATGTTGCAATTGATCACCTTGATTAGCATTGACTAGCCTTGCAGCTTGAAAACCTGGCTGCTTCCTCCCTGGGGGAATCCTTTGTTGGGAGGTGTTACTGGCTCTGATTGTTTCTTGTCTGGAATTCCCCTGTTTTTGAGCGTTGTTCTTTATTTACTTTCCTGATTTTAGAGTTTTATAATATAATATAATATAATATAATATAATATAATATAATATAATATAATATAATATATATATAAAAGGAGAATGGCATCGCTCCACCGGGCAAAACAACAAAACTAAAGGCCCCCCCAACCTAGAAAATTGACAACACAACCCCTCATCCACGTCTCTACATTCTTACAAACAAACTACACATCCCTAGTAGAAAATGGCCAGACTTTGAAGCAGCGAGGCTGTTCACTGCAATTCCAATTGGCCACAGCAACACATGGCAGGGCACAGCTAGTATAATATAATATAATATAATATAATACTAGCTGTGCCCGGCCACGTGTTGCTGTGGCTTCTGGGAATCATTTGTTGACCAGGTGGAATAGCAGTGAATAGCCTTGCAGCCTCAAAGCCTGGCCGTTTTCTTATGCAAATCCTTGTTTGGTGAGCTGGAATACAATGGAATAGGCTTGCTGCTTGGAAGGCTGGGTACTTGCGTTCTAGGGGAATGGTTTTTTGGCCAATTTGAATTGCACTGAATAGTCTCGCTGCTTCAAAGCCTGGCCGCTTTCTATATAGGGGCCTCCTTCCTTGGGCAGGTTGAATGGGACAGAGTAGCCTCGTGGCTTCAAACCTCAGGGTTTTCTGTCTAGTATAATATTATATAATATAACTATCTATGAGTTCACATATACCCACCAAGTTTAGCAATGTATCCCTGCGGATATGGGGGCAATCCTGTGGATGCAAGCGGAGAAGGTGCCAAAAAATTTGAAATACATAGCCTTTAGGAAACATAGTGTATACCCAGCTCTTTAGACCGTTATTCTCCATGTCAATAGAAAAATGGAGGTTGCATCTACATGGTAGAATGAATGCAGTTTATGAACTGTTATGTGTTCAGAAAGAGATTCCACTTGAATATTAGGAAAAACTGGCTGTTAAATAGTGGAATGTGTTGCTGCCTTGGAGTCCAGTGGAGTCTCTTTCTCGGGATGTTTCCAAGCAAAGGCCAGATGGCCATCTGTTGGGAGGGCTTGCATGGTGCCTTCCTGCCTTGGAAGAAGGGGGTTGGACTGGATGGGACTTTGAGGATCCCTATGAGCCATTGACGAGACAGGCGAAGAGTGGGCTGCAAAAAGCCATGAGCCATTCAATTTGTCTGGCTCTCCAAATATCTCCAAGCCGCTGCCTAGAATTTCAAGTGGAGACTTACTTGGCCCCCCTTCTTCCACCTCCAATTTTTGCAAGCTCGGCGTTGCCCTTTGCTCAGGTGGGACACGTGGGCGTGCTCCCACCCTTGCACACACACACACACACACACACAAGCACAAAGACACACGGAAAGCAATGGTGCAATCACACGGTGGCCTTTCCTTGATAGCAGCGCTTCACGGTCCAAAAAAGAGCCCCCTTTTTAATCATGTTTGTATTGATATAATTAGTAACTCATTTAACGGCATCGATAGAGCTATATTCCTCTATAAACAGAAGTATTAAACTGTCAGGCCCTGCGATCGATGCTCCCATTGAAGGCAGGGCTTGGCTGCCCTCCCGTCATAAAGGAGAAGGAGACGGGCAGCGCTGTCCTTGCCGGCCTTTGACAAAGGTCTTGGGTTTCCTTTTGCATTGCCACGGATATGGGTTTCCTTTTGCATTGCCACGGATATGGGTTGCCTTTTGCATTGCCACAAATATGGGTTTCCTTTTGCATTGCCACAAATATGGGTTTCCTTTTGCATTGCCATGGATATGGGTTGCCTTTTGCATTGCCACAAATATGGGTTTCCTTTTGCATTGCCACAAATATGGGTTTCCTTTTGCATTGCCACAAATATGGGTTTCCTTTTGCATTGCCATGGATATGGGTTGCCTTTTGCATTGCCACAAATATGGGTTTCCTTTTGCATTGCCACGGATATGAGTTTCCTTTTGCATTGCCACAAATATGGGTTTCCTTTTGCATTGCCACAAATATGGGTTTCCTTTTGCATTGCCACAAATATGGGTTTCCTTTCGCATTGCCACGGATATGGGTTGCCTTTTGCATTGCCACAAATATGGGTTTCCTTTTGCATTGCCACGGATATGGGTTTCCTTTTGCATTGCCACAAATATGGGTTTCCTTTTGCATTGCCACGGATATGGGTTGCCTTTTGCATTGCCACAAATATGGGTTTCCTTTTGCATTGCCACAAATATGGGTTTCCTTTTGCATTGCCACGGATATGGGTTTCCTTTTGCATTGCCACGGATATGGGTTTCCTTTCGCATTGCCACAAATATGGGTTTCCTTTTGCATTGCCACGGATATGGGTTTCCTTTTGCATTGCCACGGATATAGGTTTTCTTTTGCATTGCCATGAATATGACAACTTGTGAGTAGAGTTAATGGCCTGGGGAGATTGCACAAAAGCAAATGAAGTATAAAAATGCATGAAGTATAAAAATGCACCATTGATGTCTTTAGAAGCCATTGAATGGCCTCCAACTTGGAAGACCCTGTGCAGGAAAGACCACACCTGCTCTTTGGGTTGCTGTGAATTTTCCAGGCTGCATGGCCATGTTCCAGAAGCATTCTTTCCCGATGTTTCACCCACATCTATGGCAAGCATCCTCAGAGGTACATATGGGTGGAAGGTCAGCTAAGAATGCTTTTGGAACATGGCCACATAGCCTGGAAAACTCATTGCAACTCAATGGTTCTGGCTATGGAAGCCTCCGACAACACACAGATCTGCTCTTTGTTTTGCAAAATTGGTGCACTCATTGAGCATAAAGGGAATTTTAGCATGCATGCCAGGCACACACACATATATGCCTTTCTTATAACCATGGATAATATTGAAGCCTATTGAAATGAACCACTTCTGGTGGAAGCATGCCACATGGAGTCTCTATTAAATCCCCAGAGAAAACACCTCTAGCACTTGTAAGATCCTCCAGCACAACTCCATGGCCAGCTTCTAGTGGAAGTACACCATAAAATTGCACCAGAGTCCCTATTAAATGCCCAGGGAGATCACTTCTCTGCCATATTTGGTCCTGTAGCACAACTCCATGGTCATCTTCCAGGGGAAGCATATCAAAGGATTGCACTGGAGTCCCCATTGAATGCCTTCTCCAGCATTTCTAGATCCTCCGGTGGAAGGATTGCACTGAAGTGTGCTGGAGTCCATATTAAATACCTAGAGAGAACATTGAGCTGTTAAAGTGGTGCATAACTATATATGTGGGTTGAATGAAAAGTAATGCCTCCACCTTCGTAACTCCTCAACAGATGGCAGTCCTGGTCTGCGGCAAGTACTGGCTTGTTCAGGAGACTCTCCTCTACAGTTCCATTTGGAGGGAAGCCTTAGCATTGGACGGTTGTGTTGTTAAAGGGCAAAGTATGGAACCCTGTGCAGATGAGGAAGCCTTAGCATTGAACGGTTGTGTTGCTAAAGTGCAAAGTATGGAACCCTGAGCAGACGGTCGGTCAATGTGACTTAAGCAATGTGCAGTCACTGAATTCTTGACAGCAGAAGGTGTCACCCCAAAGGAGATTCACCAGAGAATGCAAGTTGTTTATGGTGATTGTGTAGATGTGAGTTCTGTGCATCGTTGGGCAAGTAAGTTGAAAGATGTTGAGGTGGGAACATCTGACTTGCGTGACAAAGAGTTGGGTGTCCTGAGACAGCAACCATCGAGTTTCACAAGCAAAAGGTTGACAGATTGATTCAGGACAATCATCATATCACTCAGAGAGAAATTTCAAGCATCATCGGCATTTCACAAGAACATGTGGGTCACATTATTGCTTTGCTTGTCTATCGGAAGATCTGTGCACAATGGGTCCTGTGAGACGCCGGTTGCAGAAACAGAGTGTCGACTTCTTCTGTGACGGCTTCAGAAAACTTGTTGATCATTGGCAGAAATGTATCCAATTGTCTGGTGATTGTGTGGAAAAGTGAATCGTGGTAGTTAAAGAGCACATTCTAAGGATTATTTCTGCGTTTGATTCATTAAAATATTCCCATCCAAACCCAAGTAACGAAGGTGGAGGCATTACTTTTCATTCAACCCTTTTATAATGTAGATGCAGCCTGAATCCTCCTTTTGGAGCCTGTCTGTGGAAGGTCCCGAGAAAAGTGGTCTCCAGTTGCTTGTGGCAGGAGGTTCCACAAGTCCTGGGCTAAGAAGAGCCTAAGTGTTTGGCAGGCCAAGACCTTCCAGCCTTTGCCGGCGGTGTGTTTGTGAGCCGAGGGAGGGGACGAGGGCTGGAGCCGGCGCTTTCCTCATTATTTTATAGACCCGGTGACATCCAGGCTTATCAGGCGGCCGGCCAGAGTAAACACGGCTCCCAGTCTAATCTCTCTGCCAACTCCCCCCTCCCTCTTCCTTTGGCTGGTGGGGCCGAGGACCTTGGCCTTCATGCCTTGAACCTTTCCAGACTGGAATCTGTGTCAGCTTTTGCATCCCTCCCGCCTGGACACGTTCCAACTCGGTTACCACGCTTGCTCGCTTCCTTGTGTTCCTTGGGTGATTCCTCCTCCTCTTCTACCAATGCATTGGTCTTGGCCAGGGGTCCCCAAACTAAGGCCCGGGGGCCGGATGCGGCCCTCCGAGGTCATTTACCTGGCCCCCACCCTCAGTTTTATAATATAATATATTGTATATACATATAATATTGATAATAATATTATAATGTAATACAATATAACACAATAATAATACCATATCATAATAATATTAATTATATATTCTGTATTACATATAATATTACTAATAATATTACAGTATAGTGGTATAGTTCAATATACAGTAGAGTCTCACTTATCCAACACTCATTTATCCAACGTTCTGGATTATCCAACACATTTTTGTAGTCAATGTTTTCAATATATCGTGATATTTTGGTGCTAAATTCATAAATATAGTAATTACTACATAGCATTACTGCGTATTGAACTACTTTTTCTGCCAAATTTGTTGTCTAACATGATGTTTTGGTGCTTAATTTGTAAAATCATAACCTAATTTGATGTTTAAGAGGCTTTTCCTTAATGCCTCCTTATTATCCAACATATTCGCTTATCCAACATTCTGCCGGCCCGTTTATGTTGGATAAGTGAGACTCTACTGTATTACATATAATATTACTAATAATATTACAGTATAGTGGTATAGTTCAATATAGTAATATATAATGGTAATATTGTGCGATGCTAATAATATAATATATTGTATGTACATACAGCTGCTCTGAGTCCCCTTTGGGGTGAGAAGGGTGTGATACAAATGTAGTAAATAAATGCAGTAAATAATAAATAAATAAATACATTTTAGACTTGGGCTCAGCCAAAGTCTGAAATGACTTGAAGGCACACAACAACAACAACAACAACAACAACAACAACCCTAATTAATTTGACTATCTCATTGGCCAGAAGCAGGACCACACTTCCCATTGAAATCCTGATAAATTGGTTAAAATTGTTTTTATTTTTAAATATTGTATTGTTCTTTCATTGTTGTTGTTGTTGTTGTTGTTGTTTTTGCACTACAAATAAGACAAATGCAGTGTGCATCAGAATTTGTTTGCATTTTTTTCAAATGATAATCCGGCCCCTCAACAGTCTGAAGGATTGTGGACCGGCCCTCGGCTTAAAAAGTTTGAGGACCCCTGGTCTTGGCCAACGCTTTTGGCTGAGGTCTTCCTAAATGTGAAGCAGAAATTTATTTCCGATATTTCTACACCGCCCTTCTCCCCGAGGGGACTCAGGGCGGCTCTCCGTTATTGCCCAGTGATGTGCACCATGCATTAGCACACATTGTGCACTATATATTGTACTAGCTGTGCCCGGCCACGCGTTGCTGTGGCGAAGTATGGTGGTATGGGAAATAAAATACAGTAGAGTCTCGCTTATCCAACGTAAACGGGCCGGCAGAACGTTGGATAAGCGAATATGTTGGATAATAAGGAGAGATTAAGGAAAAGCCTATTAAACATCAAATTAGGTTATGATTTTACAAATTAAGCACCCAGACATCATGTTATACAACAAATTTGACAGAAAAGGTAGTTCAGTATGTAGCAATGCTATGTAGTAATTACTGTATTTACGAATTTAGCACCAAAATATCACGATGTACTGAAAACATTGATTACAAAAATGTGTTGGATAATCCAGAACGTTGGATAAGCGAGTGTTGGATAAGTGAGACTCTACTGTATTGAGGAATTGGTGGTAGTTAAGGTAATGGGTAAAGGTGTGGAGTCCAGATAAACCAGTTAAAGCAGATAATATAAGATTATAAATGGGTTATATAGCTGTGTGGAAGGGCCTTGAGTCTACACTGCCATATAATCCAGTTAAAATCTGATAATTTGTATTTTATAGGCAGTGTGGAAGAGGCCTAAGTGAGGCCTAACTCTGCCTGTCCCCTGGGTGAGTGGGTTGCTAGGAGACCAAGTGGGCGGAGCTTAGCCTTCTAACTGGCAGCAATAGGATAAAAACAATTATTCCTCTCCCTCTAATTAGGACTTTATTTTCCTTTTCTTTTTGTTGTATCAACCTAGAGGCGTGGATGATGGGTTGTGTTGTCAATTTGCGAGGTTGTGGGGTGTTTAGTTTTGTTGTTTTGTTGGTCACCAGGATTCCATCACTCTTTTATATATATAGATATGCACATCAGTGCAAATGTATTTTGGGTCCCACGGCATTGCAGGTCGTCAAACATCAAGGAATGCCACAGAACTCCATGGGCATAACATTGAAGTTCATGGCTGTGTTAATAGCCATGATTAAATTGTTATCCATTTACCTGGAAACAGATGTGGCAAACTTCTGGTTAAACATCCTTAGGAGAAGTGAAGGCATCCCTTGTAGCTTTGAGACCTCTTAGCAAAGCTCATTGCACTTTTGTCATCTTGCAAAATAGTTGATAGCTTGGGAGGAAAATCACATGTGAAGCTATTGCTTAATAATGTTGGATGCCATAAGTTCACACTGTACATAGACGGGCGTGGAGCACTTTGGGTCTTAGACATGGAGATTGGGGAAGTTTTATTTTTTTTAGGCTATGAAACCATAATTTAAAATACTTCTGCATTCTAATCTTTGTACCATGTGCTTTAATATACGTATTTTATAGCAGGGTTAAGTATTTTATTGTATGTGTTTTATGTTGATATGTTTTGGCTGTGTTGTACTCCACACGAACAACAAACACAGTGAGTGAGGATTCAGTCAGTTTTCATTGAAAGGTGAGGTTCGATGAGACATATCATTAGCTTTTGGAACTCCCTGCCACAAGCTGTGCTGATATTTTAAAATCCTGGAAGTGTTTCATCAAAGACAAATTTATGATGTCGATCCATTGCCATTTGCCGAGGAAGCTGAACTGGTTTGGAGCTAAAGAAATCCAGTTGCCTTCATGCTCCTATGCTTAGAAAAAGAATGTGGCTTTTATCTCATCTAGCAGAATTGTAAGAGTGCTGCAGAGTGTCCCATCTCTAATGCTGGTTCTCCAAATGGTTTGGACTTTGATTCCCACAATCCCTGGGAGATTATAGCATCTGGAGGGTCAGATTTAGAGAAGAAAGCCACTGCTGTTGAGAGAGAAGTTTTTCAAGGGCCAGGCTGCAAGTTTTCTGGGGAACAAGCTGTATTTTCCCAACTGGAAAAAAAAAAAAACAAGATACGATTACTGCAAACAACAACAATAAAAATCAGAGACAGAGGGTTGCCAGAATATTTGAAAAATTACTTTGTGAGCTGCAATGTCCACAATCCCCAGCAACAGTCAAAAAACAGGCATCTTCTTTAAAGTTGTTGCCGTGTTGTTGTTGTTGTTGTTGTTGTTGTTAATTACCATCAATTTATGGTAATTTCCCAAATGAGAGGCCCCTAAGTCAGTCTATTCTCAGCTATCTTGTTGAGTTCCTGCAAAGTCAGGGCAGCACCTATGGCTTCCCTGATGGAGTTCTGTGTCAGGAGCGACTTGAGAAACTGCATGTCACTTCTGGTGTGAGAGAATTGGCCATCTGCAAGGACGTTGCCCAGGGGATGTCTGGATGTTTGATGTTTTATCATCCTGTGGGAGACTTGTAAGTATAAATCAAAGACAGAGGAGTCATGGAATTTAATATATATATATATATATATATATATATATATATATATATATACTTTGTGGGCTACAATATCCAGAATCTCCAGCAACAGTCCAGAAAATGCATCTTCTTTGAGGTTGTTGGCTTGATGTTGTTATCAATTGCCATCAAGTTGACTTCAATTTATGGCCTTTCTCGTGATTTCTCATGATGTGTCCAAAGTACGACATCCTCAGTTTAGTCATCTTGGCTTCTAAGGAGGGTTCTTTGGTCTAAGATCCACATATTTGTCCTTTTTTCACTGTCCATGATATTCTTCAGTACACCATCTCAAAGAAGTTGACTTTCTTCCTTTCTGCTTCCGCTTTTCCCAACTTTACAAACAAATGGGGAATGCAGTGGCATGGGCCATTCTAACTTCAGCATTAAATGATATATTTTACACTTTACAGTCTTGCTTAGTTCCTTCATAGGTGCCCTTCTAGGTCCTCATCATCTTGATTTCCAATCTCCATTCTGATAAAAGACTGAGACCTTAAGGCAAGCTATTTTGTGTAGGCCGCCTTGAGTCCCCTTCGGGGCTGAGAAAGGCGGGCTACAAATGTGGTAAATAAATAATACTAAATATTTTCAATAGTCTTGCTCAGGTCTTGCAAAGTCAGGGCAGTCATGGCTTTCTTGAAGGAGACGGATTTTGTCTTGTTCTTTTCTAGTCTCCCTCCAAGTCCTAGCCTTCTTCTGATATCTTGATTGCAAGCTCCATTCTGGTAGTAGATTGAGTTTCTTGTCCTCTATACTATTTAGTTGCTGAATTGTGGTGCAATTCACCCTTGGGCTCCTGCATTTTGGCCCCATATCTTGATCACATTTACAAGGTGATGTATCTCCAAAAGTTGGGGGGATTCTGCAGCAAAGTTTGCATTTTTGGACCTCAACAGAGGAAAATATATTTTACCAAACTTAGGCAGAAAAAAATGATATGCAGAGATATAGGATGAGTGATTCCTGTCTTGGAAGCAGTCCACGTGAAATGGATCTAGGGAACTTAGTAGACCACAAGCTGGACATTAGCCAAGAGAGTGATGCAGCAGCTCAAAAAGCCAATGTGCTTCTAGGAGCATCAATAGGAGCATCGTGCTTAAATCAAGGGACATCACAGCACGCTTCTTTTCTGCTTTGGTGAGACCTCAGAAAGAATAATATCCCTGTGTCAAGTTCTGGGCAACAAAATTCAAGAAGGAGATGGACAAAATGGGTCCAGAGAAGTGCCACCAAAATGATCCAACATGTTGTCGAAGGCTTTCATGGCCAGGATCACAGGGTTGTTGTGTGTTTTCCGGGCTGTCTGGCCATGTTCCAGAAGTATTCTCTCCTGACGTTTCGCCCACATCTATGGCAGGCATCCTCAGAGGTTGTGGGGATTATTATTATTATTATTATTATTATTATTATTATTATTATTATTATATTATAATTATTATTATTTAATGTCACAGCAAACAAGATAGACATGCTGGATTTCGTATCACAAAGTCACAAGTCGAACACTTCTCAAGTGTCTAGGACTGTGTGATGTATTTTCGGATGATGCGTGCAGATCCCAGCAGGGTGGCCTTTTGCAGTTGGCAGATTGTAATTTTGTCAATGTCTATTGTTTCCAAATGCCGGCTGAGATCTTTTGGCACGGCACCCAATGTGCCCATCACCACCGGGACCACCTGCACTGGTTTCTGCCAGAGTCTTTGAAGTTCAATCTTGAGGTCCTGATAGCGGCTGAGTTTTTCCTGTTGTTTTTCGTCAATGCGACTGTCACCTGGGATGGCAACATCAATGATCCAAACCTTTTTCCTTTCCACAACTGTGATGTCTGGTGTGTTGTGTTCCAGAACTTTGTCAGTCTGGATTCGGAAGTCCCACAGTATCTTTGCGTGCTCATTTTCCAAGACTTTCGCAGGTTTGTGATCCCACCAGTTCTTTGCTGCTGGGAGGTGGTACTTGAGGCATAAGTTCCAATGCCTCTGTTTGTAGTCTGTCTGTGCGATTTTCTTACAGCAGCTGAGGATATGATCAATGGTTTCGTCGGTTTCCTTGCACAGTCTGCATTTTGGGTCATCAGCTGATTTTTCGATCTTGGCCTTGATTGCCTTTGTCCTGATGTCTTGCTCCTGGGCTGCAAGGATCAGGCCTTCTGTCTCCTTCTTCAGGGTCCCATTCATGAGCCAGAGCCAGGTCTTCTCCTTATCAGTTATTATTATTATTATTATTATTATTATTATTATTATTATTATTATTGTGTTGTCGAAGGCTTTCATGGCCAGAATCACTGGGTTGCTGTGAGGTTTCCAGGCTGTCTGGCCATGTTCCAAAAGTATTATCTCCTGACGTTTTGCCCACATCTATGGCAGGCATCCTCAGAGGTTGTGTATAAGGAGAAATATTTGGAAGCCGGTGTTGGGTTGGTGAAGAGAAGGCTGGGAGGGGACATGATAGCAATTTTTAAATATTTTAAAGAATGTTACATTGTTTTCTGCTGCTCTGGAGACTAAGATAGAATGGAGCAATGGCTTCAAATTTAGGGATTCCTCCTAAACATTTGGAAGAACTTCCTGGCGTTAGGAGTTGTTTGACAGGGGAATATCAGCATATGCTGAACTTCGACACAGATATTTACAGTAGAGTCTCACTAATCCAAGCCTTGCTTATCCAAGCCTCTGGATAATCCAAGCCATTTTTGTAGTCAATGTTTTCAATATATCGTGATATTTTGGTGCTAAATTAGTAAATACAGTAATTACAACATAACATTACCGCATACTGAACTACTTTTTCTGTCAAATTTGTTGTAAAACATGATGTTTTGGTGCTTAACTTGTAAAATCATAACCTAATTTGATGTTTAATAGGCTTTTCCTTAATCCCTCCTTATTATCCAAGATATTCGCTTATCCAAGCTTCTACTGGCCCGTTTAGCTTGCATAAGTGAGACTCTACTGTACATCCATTACTATCTAATTTTAGGTTCCCCAACAGAAATGATCTTCTGACAGTCCTCTTGCAAGGACAAGAAAGATCCACTATAATCAGAGGCAGCCTTTTTATCCTGAAAGCTATCAAGAAAGGATCACATTTCCTGTAAGAAGAATCAGGAAAATAAGATTTTGACGGCAAACAGAAGGTCAGCTGCTGTCCTCCCATCCTTTTTGCCTTGTTTTTATTTATGTTGCACTTTGAAATGGTCATATGACTGGTCAAACAAATACATTATTATTATTATTATTATTATTATTATTATTATTATTATTATTATTATTATTATTCAGGACAGGGGAATATGCCCCTTTGGAATGTAATGGGGTCTCCTTCTCTAAGGAGAGGTTGGATGGCCATCTGTGTGGAGAGCTTTGCTTGTGTCTTTCTGCATTGCAGAAAGTGAGTTGGATTGGGATCTCTTCCAACTCTAGGATTCTGTAATTCTATGGGGACAAACAGGACTGTTAAAGTGGCTCTGCTTGCAGAGACATGCCAGAAGGTCACCACTATTGCTGTTGTTGCATCAGCTCCGTCCAGATGACACACACACACACACACACACACACACACACATCTAATCAAAGGCTTTGGGAGCCCGAAACCCTCTGCGGCAGCCCCTCTTTCATTGCCGCCACCGTCGTCGTCTCCGAATGAAAGGTGACCTTTGGCCCGAAGTTGATGAAACATGTTTATGCCTCTCCAGGCTTGTCCCTCGCCCGGCCCTCCAGATAAAAGGTGAGAGGTTAATAAATGGTGGAAAAATAGATACCAAAGCTTTGAGGTCACACCTGGGTTTTTTTCCCTCCCCTCCTTTCTTTCTTTTTTTGGGCCTTCCTTGCTTGAAAGAGCTGGGCGAACATTCCTGAAAGATGGGGTGGAGAAGCCCCGAAGGCAGGCAAGCGGAGGCCACGGAGTCCAGATGCCTTTGACGGAGGGCAGCTCCCAGGGACAGACAGGAATCAGAGCCAGGAAGGATGACATCACCCATCATCATAGAATTCTAGAACTGGAAGGGACCCACTAAGGTCATCTAGTCCGACCCCATTTGGACATGCAAGAAAGTACTATTCTGAAGATGTCCAAGAATTCTAGAACTTGAAGGAACCCACTAAGGTCATCTAGTCCAACCCCAATAGGACCTGCGGGAAAGTACTATTCTGAAGATGTCCAAGAATTCTAGAACTGGAAGGGACCCACTAAGGTCATCTAGTCCGACCCCATTTGGACATGCAAGAAAGTACTATTCTGAAGATGTCCAAGAATTCTAGAACTTGAAGGGACCCACTAAGGTCATCTAGTCCAACCCCAATAGGACCTGCGGGAAAGTACTATTCTGAAGATGTCCAAGAATTCTAGAACTTGATGGGACCCACTAAGGTCATCTAGTCCAACCCCAATAGGACCTGCGGGAAAGTACTATTCTGAAGATGTCCAAGAATTCTAGAACTGGAAGGGACCCACTAAGGTCATCTAGTCCGACCCCATTTGGACATGCAAGAAAGTACTATTCTGAAGATGTCCAAGAATTCTAGAACTTGAAGGGACCCACTAAGGTCATCTAGTCCAACCCCAATAGGACCTGCGGGAAAGTACTATTCTGAAGATGTCCAAGAATTCTAGAACTTGATGGGACCCACTAAGGTCATCTAGTCCAACCCCAATAGGACATGCGGGAAAATTCAACTCTGAAAATGACCAAAAAAGGAGAGTCCACCAGTCTTTGAGGTGGAGTTCCACTGTCAATCAGCTTTCTCGGTAATTTTCAGAATGATAGAATACAATCATATAATTCTCGACCTGGAAGGGACCTCCATGGCCATCAGGTCCAACTCATTTAACGATGCAGGACAATACAACAGGACGAAGCCCATACGCTTTTGGATTGAAGACTCCATCACCCTTTGAGGCATCGTATTCCCCAATAAAGAGGTCCCTTCTAATGTTTGGAATCATAAAATACAGTCATGGAATTCTAGAGCTGGAAGGGACCCTTAAGGTCATCTAGACCAATTCCATTCAATGCCCATTCAACCTCAGAAGACCTCCAAAGAAGGAGTGTCCACCACCCTCTGATGCAAAATATCCCTCCGTGGATCAGCTTTCTCAATGAAGGGGTTCCTTCTCATGTTCATGGAATTCTAGAGCTGTAAGGGATCCCAAAGGCCATCTACTCCAACCCCATTTGATGCCCAGCCAAATTCTGTTTGCAGCCCTCCAAAGAAGGAGAGTCTACTACTCTTACATTGTCTTGGAGTGCATCTACATTTTGGAAATAGTGCAGTTTGACACCACTTCAACTACTGTAGTTCAGTGCCGTGGGCATCGGAAAGTTGTCGATTTCCAAGGTCTTTAGGCCTCACTGAGAAAGAGTGCTGGTGCTACACCAAACTACAAGTCCCATTATTCCATAGCATTGAGTACTGATAGTTAAAGTAGTGTCAGACTGCATTAATTCTATACTGTAGATGCACCCATGGGCAGTGAAGGATAAAGACCTTGCAAAGCTACAATTCCCAGGATTCCATGGCATGAACCCATGGAAGGCAAAGCAATATCAAGCTGGATTAATTCAACAGTGAAGATGGGCACATATGCACCCATACACATATATATTTCTATTGTATTCAATTTGTTGTTGATCCACTCCTTTGGGCTTCATGCAAATCTACCATTTGCCAAAATGTACGATTCTTTTCCATTTCTGGCCAAATAGCTTAACCAAGGTCTACCCAAGGGCCACTTGTAGTCTCTTGGTCTCCAGAATTATGTAAAATGATAGCAGAACGTTTTGCACCATACTTGTGAAGTGCCATCTTACCTAAAGATTGGACAATGCCTGAAACCATCCTTCTAATGAAGAAAGGCAACACCAAAAAGCTTAGCAACTATCGTCCTATTACAATCCTCTCTCAACTATATAAACTGTACACAAGGATCCTGCTACAAAGAATGACTCAAGATGTGGAAATCAACCGAAGGCTTCAGACGTGGACACTCCACCCTCGATCATATCCACGCAGTCAAACAGCTACTGGAAAAAAGCAGAGAATATTGAGTTCCTGTTTGCCTTGCTTTTGTTGATTACCAAAAGGCCTTCGACTCCGTTGAGATCAATGCTATCCTTAATGCTCGGCACCAAACCGGTGTAAATCCAGGATATGTATGTGAATACCAAAAAAAGCACCAATACAGGGTGCACACAACGGATATTAAACTGTTGTCAGAAGTGTGCCATATCAGAATAAACAAAGGAGTAGGCTTGTGCACGGATTCGGGTTGGTTGGTTCCCTTTGGCCAATCTGGCTTGTTCAGCTTGTTTGGACGGCTATAAAGGCAAAGGCTCAGCCACCCATGTTTTTTTCACCCAAAATTTCCCACATGCCTGCCGGGCACAGCTTCTATTTGGCAGTATGTGGTGCATGCTTCCTTAACCCCATTCCTCAAACAGAGACCCCCTTGAAAGAAAGGAAGGAAAAGGTCTCAGGAACTGACTCTTTTTGGATCTTTTGGCTGCCTAGCCAAAAACAGATATTTCCAATAGCCAATTTTTGGGTGTGTATGGGTGCATATGTGCAAAACTGTACATCTACACTGTTGAATAAATGCAGCTTGACATTACTTTGCCTGCCATGGGTTCATGCCATGGAATCCTGGGAACTGTAGCTTTGCAAGGTCTTTATGGATCTGGGTGAAATTTGGATGCCAAAAATGGATCGCCCTCCAGCCGAATTGCGCAAGCCTCCAAAAGAGTGCATCAAGGAGACACAATATTGCCAAACTGTTTTTGGTGACTTTAGAAAACCTCTTCCAAAAAAAATCAAATTTAATGGCAAAATTTCAATTGACAAGGAACAACTTTCTAATATCCTCTTCACGGGCGATGGCACCCTTTTTGCCAAAAATCCGGATCTACAACATGATCTCCAACAACTAGCTCGACTTTCAAAATTGGTAGTACAGTAGAGTCTCACTTATCCAAGCCTCACTTATCCAAGCCTCTGGATAATCCAAGCCATTTTTGTAGTCAATGTTTTCAATATATTGTGATATTTTGGTGCTAAATTCGTAAATACAGTAATTACAACATAGCATTACTGCGTATTGAGCTACTTTTTCTGTCAAATTTGTTGTATAACATGAAGTTTTGGTGCTTAATTTTTAAAATCATAACCTAATTTGATGTTTAATAGGCTTTTCCTTAATCCCTCCTTATTATCCAAGATATTCGCTTATCCAAGCTTCTGCCGGCCCATTTAGCTTGGATAAGTGAGACTCTACTGTACTGGAAATAAACTTGAAGAAAATGAAATAGGTAAAAAATGAGCCATGTTTCCAGGGTTTCCAGCCATGTTATAAATGGAGATGAAATTGAGGAAGTGACTGAATATGTATATCTTGGTCAATAAGTACAGTTGAATAAACTGGCAAATGGAGAATGGGCAAGAAGATACAAGGCTGCTTGGATAGCTTCTAATCAAAGCCAGACAGTGCTCACAGATGATAAGCTGCCAATCAAGGCCAGAGCAGATATCTTCAACACTACAGTTCTACTGGCAATGTTAAATGCATCTGAAACATGGGCAACAAGACAGTGAGAGGAGGAAAAACCAGCAGTAACTCAAGCAATGGAAAGAAAGAAGGATTTGTGGTGTGACCTATGAGAGAAAGTCAGCAATAAAGAGCTGCGTCAAAGTATCGGGGTATGTGATGTGGTCAAGGAAGTCTATGAGGCAAAAAAGAAGGAAAATGATCAGGGCATAGCGCGTGAAAAAAAGACAACCGATGGACACAGCGACTCGCAAACTGGATACCAAGATACACACACATATAGCAAGAGAAAAACTTTGGAAGTGAAAAATGCAAGAGGGACGGAAAGGTAAGATGAAGCCCAAGGATACAGACAGTGGTTTTCTAGTGACCTGTGAAATGTCCTGGGTTCAAAACACGACGAGTGTCATCTGTTTTCCTTTTGCAGGGGATTGAAATGCTGTGTAGCTTTGGATACCTTTTAAAATCAGTTTAAGAATTGTAACTGTTAATTTTTAATTAATACCATTGATATTTAATTCTGTTTGTATATTTTTGGACTTTTAAATTGCATTGAAATGCCTTTAAGCCTCGATGTAAGCTCCTCCGGTTCTCTTCGGGCAAGATGGGACCGGGTACAAATAAAATGTAATGTAATTTATTATTATTTAATGTGCCTCCTTTGTAGAGAGAGAAAGTGGGGTATAGTTAAACGTCCTCACCATCATCATCATGTTTTAAGTTGAGAGAGTGTGACTTGTGCAGGATCACCCAATGGGAGTGCATCTACACTAGAGAATGAATGTAGTTTGGCATCACTTTAACTGCTGTGGTGCCATGATATGAAGTTCTGGGATTTTTAGTTCTGCAAGGTCCTTAGCCTTCTTTTCCAAAGACTGTGGATTCATTCCCAAAGTATAGTTCCCAGGATTGTATAGCATGGAGCTGTGGCAGTGCAAGTGGTTTCCATAGCAGAACAAGGATTCAGTGCTCAGACCATTACTCAGCTCTTGTGATGATCCTTCTTGGCCATGATTCAAAGCCGGCCTAGTTTGGCCTCCATCACTTATTTCTCCAGCCGTATTTTCCCATTCTGCGTGTGTTTTTCACAAATGCTGTCTCTTAACAACCACTTTGAACCCAATTGTTTCTTCCAACGATCCCGTTTTGTCCTCCTCGCCTCCTGCGCGTCCTTTTGTGCGCCTTTTGGAAATCCATTCCGGATTGCTGAGTTTTGTTTCTTTTCAGCGGGCTTTAAATTCTCGCAAGGGAGCTTCCTGGGAGGAATTGGTGTCTATAGCACTTTCGATTAGCACTAATTTTTCCTTCATGCGCCCTGACTTTTATGGCCGGAGCATCGATCTCCCGTCTGGCCGTTTGTCACAGTCAACGGAGCATCCGTTAACGACAGAAACCGCAGGACACCGAAAGCAGAGATAACTGGGATGGAAACGCAGAGCTATTGGGCTTGAAAGCAGTCCATGTGAAAGGGATTTTGGAGACCTAGTGGACCATAATTTAAACATGAGCCAAGAGTGTGATGCAGCAGCTCAAAAGGCCAGTGTGATTCTAGGCTGCAACGACAGAAACTGCAGGACACCGAATGCTTACTGGGGCACAGATAACTGGGATGGAATTGCAGAGCTATTGGGCTTGAAAGCAGTCCATGTGAAAGGGATTTTGGAGACCTAGTGGACCACAATTTAAACATGAGCCAAGAGTGTGATGCAGCAGCTCAAAAGGCCAGTGTGATTCTAGGCTGCAACGACAGAAACTGCAGGACACCGAATGCTTACTGGGGCACAGATAACTGGGATGGAATTGCAGAGCTATTGGGCTTGAAAGCAGTCCATGTGAAAGGGATTTTGGAGACCTAGTGGACCACAATTTAAACATGAGCCAAGGGTGTGATGCAGCAGCTCAAAAGGCCAGTGTGATTCTAGGCTGCATCAAGAGGAGGATCGTGTCCAGATCAAGCCATAGCTGCACTCTATTCTGCTTCAAACTAGAGCTAACTTTGGGTCTCTTGGTGACCTCTTTTGCTCTTCAAAGTAGCCTGAATGGGTTACACTTAATGGATCATCAATAGACTCTCTGAAAGGTCAAAATGCGGGCTTCCTCCTTGCTGACCTCACAACAAGGGACGGGGTCCTGACCTCTGGCCCTGGAGTCTAGGGCCATCCTTGGGGATTTTAACCTTAGTCTCCTAGGATGCATCTAGACAAGGCATGGGCCATATTCAGTCCTCCCTCCAGGTGTTTTGGACTTCAACTCCCACAATTCCTAACAGCCGGTAGGCTGTTAGGAATTGCGGGAGTTGAAGTCCAAAACACCTGGAAGGCTAAAGTTTGACCATGCCTGATCTAGACTTTATCCAGAAGGATCTCCCCCCTCTTTCTGCAAATATTCTGTTAGATAGATAATGTACTGTTAGACAGGTATGCATTGTCGGTGACCCTATTGTGTAATACTGGTGGGAAATACTGTTCTAATGGACATGTGTGTTGCACCACAGCACTGGTTCACCTTGCTCTTAACACACACTCCACCACAGCAGACTTGGTTTTTACAGTTTATTGATAAAAGATAGCAAAGTCTTAATAAAAGACAGTAAAGAAAGCAGTAATCCAGTTGCAAAGGCAATCTGCAGAATATAGTTCAAGGTCTCTGTAGAATATAGCTCAAAGTCTCTAATATAGCAAATCAGTCCTGAAAAACAAGGCATCGTGAACTCCAAAATACAATCCAACAGACAGTATCTAGGGAGGAATAAAAGCAAGAATCCCTTTCCATGAGCAGAGACAAGGCAGGAATTAAGCTGCCAAAATCAACGTTGCTTCATCTGAAATCTTTGCCTGTTTCTCCCTATTTAACCATGCTTACAGGCTAAGAAAGCATTCCTGTGACCTTGAGTTCCCACACATTTCCCAGCTATTCTCAGAGAATGCCTGGGACGATGAACTCTTAACATTAACCTTGTCTCTCTATCTAAGGAAGACTCCTCTGACTCGCTGCCAAAGCCACCTGGGCTTTGTTGATGTTCTATATCCTGTGAAAGTTCACCCTTATCACTGACTTCAGCTTCCCTGCTAGCCTGTGGCCTTTCTGACAATTTAGAGCCTTCAACATTTCCTTGGTCAACCTGCATAAACCCAAATCCTCCTTCATCATCAGACTGAACCACAACAATGTGGTCACACACCTGCTGAAGGGTTAAATGGAGGATGATGTAGAACTGAAGGGACATGCTGAAGAAGCTGAGTCATGACCATGTGACAGTCATGACGAGAGTTACATCATTCACTTTTGTTCCTGTCTAATGACAAGAAGGAATAGGAATGAAAGAGGGCAACAGGTGTGCGTTCTCTCTCTTGCCACCTGTTGCTCCTTAGCACTGGACCCAGCACCACACCAGAGCCCAGTGAGCCAGCAAAAGACTGTTTATTAAAAAGGGCAAATCCAAAAGAGACAGTCAGGGCATAAAATGCAATACACAAAAGAAGCCAGAGTTCAGTAGCAGTAATCCAAAAATGCCAGGTTAAATACCAAAACCAGGGAATCCAAAATCATAGAATTAATCCAAAGGCATATCCATGAACATGAAAACAGGAACCTCTCCAAGGTAAATTCTCCAAAGGCATATAGGCATAAACAGGAACATGAAACAGGAATCTTGACAATACAGGAACCATGAGCTTGGAATCAGGAACAGGAATCATGAACAAGAATCAGGAACAGGAGACCAATCAACATTGCAACATTGTCTCCTCTGAAAGGCCTGAAACCCAAACCACTTAATTTTAACCTGCCAAGGCACCCATGACATCATGCCTAGCACATCTGGACTTCAAGGTCTTATCACAAATCCTCTGAGATTATCTAGTTTGCCTGCTTTTCATGCCCTGAGTTCTCAGGTCTAATCTGCACTCCCTTGAAAACTCCTTGGCCTTACCGAAATCCAGATACGCTCCATCCACGGCGTTCCCTGCATCTCCCCAGCTTGTAACTCTATCATAAAAAGAGAACCTCTGCAATGTATTAGTATATCTTTTGGAGCTTTCAAGGCTACCATGTTCTAAGGCAGCCATGGGCAAACTTGGGCCCTCTCTCCAGGTGTCTTGGACTTCAACTCCCCCAATTCCTAACACCCCCAGGCCCCTTCCTTTTCCCCCTCAGCCCAAGTTTGCCCATGCCTGTTCTAAGATGTTCTTCTTGCTACTATTATTGCCCCGCTTTCTCTCTTGATCAACCCCCAGACTGGCTCCCAACATTATGACATAATAATATTAAAATAGCATTAAGCCTACTGCTATTAGAACAAGTCTATGTGAGATGCAAAGCTTTTGGAGAAGGATGCGGCTGGATGCTAGAAAGGTAAAGCCATTCATTAATATGATCGAACGGAATTCTCCTTCCACTTCCCGGATTCCTTCTCTCCTCATTTTTCAGCCGATGGGAATGAAATGGCCATGCAAAAAGAAAAAGCAATAAAAGCAACACCAAACCGGGAAGTTAATCGGTATCCAGGTGGCTTAATAAATATAGTGCTGAAAAGCAGAATTCCAGCCTTCTCGCCCTTTCTCCCTCCTTTGCTCCCTCCTTTGCTCCAGCTCAGTCCAGTTGCTTCTGGTTCGCTCTGGATGGAGATGGAGTGAGAAATTTATTCTAACTTCATTATGGATCCTGATTTCCGCAGGGCATGGGAAGATTGCCACCGTTCCAACCGTATTGTGGCTCCTGTGCCTTTAAGACAGTGGTTCTCAACCTTCCTAATGCCGGGCCCCTTATGTTGTGCTGACCCTCAACCATAAAATTATTTTCGTTGCTACTTCATCACTGTCATTTTGCTACTGTTATGAATCGTAATGTAAATATCTGATATCCAGGATGTGTTTTCATTCACTTGGACCAAATTTGACACAAATACCAAATACGCCCACATTTGGATACTGGTGGGATTGATTTTGTCATTTGGGATTTGTAGTTGCTGGGATTTATAGTTCACCTACAACCAAAGAGCATTCTGAACTCCACCAAAATAAAACTGAGCCAAACTTGGCACAGCAAACTCCCATGATCAACGGAAAATATTGGAAAGGTTTGGTGGGCATTGACCTTGACCTTTGGAGTTGTAGTTCAGACATTGGTGGAGTTTGGAGAAAATAGATCTTGACATTTGGGAGTTGTAGTTGTTGGGATTTATAGTTCACCTGCAATCAAAGAGCCCTCCCCAGGGGTCCCGACCCACAGGTTGAGAACCACAGCTTTAAG
This sequence comes from Anolis carolinensis, assembly GCF_035594765.1. NCBI lineage: Eukaryota > Metazoa > Chordata > Lepidosauria > Squamata > Anolidae > Anolis > Anolis carolinensis. The sequence continues at coordinate 108,554 of NW_026943862.1, forward strand.
AGAACATGATCTGGTGCCAGATTCCCCCCATTGTCCTTGGAAGGTGCAGGACTTCTCTGGGTTTTTTTTAAAGCAGAGTGGCCATCTGTTCGGAGTGCTTTGATTCTGCCTTCTTGTCTTTGTGTCTAATCTGTGGATAGCTGAATCTGTGGATGCCGAATCCATTCCTTATAGAAGCCCAACTGTATCTCCTGTCTGCCTTTTCCTTTGGCTTTTCCTTTATATCAGGTTGTTAGTGTAAAAAGGCGTTTCTTTATGAAAATGAAACAATATTTCAACACTCCTAACATTTGATGAAGTAGATTTAATCCTACAAAAGTTATGACACTTTTGATTAGTCTCAAAGATGCGGCAAGAACGCTTCGCATATTGATCTAGACCAGAGCTTTCCAAACCTTTCGTTTTGGTGGCACACTTTCTAGACCTGCATCGTTTCGCAACACAGTGATTCAGTTTTACTACCAAACCAGCCCTTTGTAAGAGATACGGACACACTTATACATTGCACTAATGAAATGCATGGACACACAAGATATCTCACGAGAATCTTTCATGTACATGTCCAAAAATATATGATTTGTAAGATAATATCATGGGTTTCCAATATTTTTGTTGTTTCTCATTATATTCATGCAACCCACCTACACACCGCAGTTGAGTGTTGCAACAAATAATTCGGAAAGCTCTAATCTAGACGAATACAAGGCTATGGCTTTGCATTAAAATTAATTGAGAATGGAAAAGAGTGCGGTAAAACCTTCTTATTTGGAAGTCTTTTGCATTTTTTAAGTGTGATTCAGTTGGGTCTTCCTGCATTGTCCAGTCAGTCTGGACTAGATGACCTTAGGGGTCCCCTTCCAACTCTGGGATTCTATGGTGAGGAGGAATGTTGTGATGGCAAGAGCTATTTATCTCATAACCTCCTTGCTGTTTGCTCACCTTGTTCTTGGAAAGAGAGAGAGAGAGAGAGAGAGTTCTCCGACTAAGGACTTGTGCATATTATGGCTTTCCTGAGTCAGGAAGCCGCTGGCCGGGCCGCCTGCCAGTTCAGTAGATGCCTGGACTCCGGCCACGGGTTGATAGTGTCACCATCCACTGGGAGGAAGCCAAGAGCTTCCAAACACAGGAATTTGCTTCTCCTGCAAACCTAGGCAGCATCATTTGGCAAGTGTAGACTTCACATAATGCAGTCCAACTGCACTGGACTTCAACTCCCACAATTCCTAACAGCAGCTAATCCTTTCTATGTATACACTGCCCTCTTGTGGTTCCATCTGAGCTCTGCATCCTTATATACCTAGAGGGCAGGGATCCTTTTTATCTATACACTGCCCTCTTGTGGTTCTATCTGAGTGCTGCATACATACATATCTAAAGAACAATAATCCTTTCTATCTATATACTGCCCTCTTGTGTTGCATCTCAGTATTGCATCCATGCATACCTAGAGGGCAGTATCTGATCCTTTTTGTCTATATACTTTCCCTTTGTGATTCCTTCTGAGCACTGCATCCATACATAGTAGCTAATCCTTTCTGTCTATATACTGCCATCTTGTGTTACATCTCATAATTGTATACATAAATACCTATGGACAAGCAGCTAATCCTTTCTATCTATACACTGCCCTCTTATGGTTCCATCTGAGCACTGCAGCCATACATAGTAGCTAATCCTTTCTATCTATATACTGCCATCTTGTGTTACATCTCATCATTGTATAAATAAATACCTATGGACCAGCAGCTAATCCTTTCTATCTATACACTACCCTCTTATGGTTCCATCTGAGCACTGCATACATACATAGTAATTAATCCTTTCTATCTATATACTGCCATCTTGTGTTACATCTCATCATTGTGTACATAAATACCTATGGACCTGTAGCTAATCCTTTCTATCTATACACTGCCCTCTTATGGTTCCATCTGAGCACTGCAGCCATACATAGTAGCTATCTATATACTGCCGTCTTGTGTTACATCTCATCATTGTATACATACATACCTATGGACCAGTAGCTAATCCTTTCTATCTATACACTGACCTCTTATGGTTCCATCTGAGCACTGCATACATACATATCTAGAGGGCAGTAGCTAATCCCTTCTATCTATATACTACCATCTTGTGTTATATCTTGGTATTGCATAGATATATACCTATGGGCCAGTAGCTAATCCTTTCTATCTATATGCTACCCTCTTGTGGTTCAGTCTGAACACTGCATACATACATACCTAGAGGGCAGCAATCCTTTCTATCTATATACTGCCCTCTTGTGGTTCCACTCGAGCATTGCATCCATACATTATTATAGACCAATAGCTAATCCTTTCTATGTATATACTGCCTTCTGGTGGTTCCATCTTGGTATTGCAATCATACTTAGATTGCAGTAACTAATCCTTTCTATCCAGTGTTTTCCATTGGTCATGTTGGGTCTGTGGGCCAAACATGGTCCTGATCCGTCACTGGTGGGGTTAACAGTGCTCTTTGTATATGGGTGAATTATAACTCCCATCATACTCTGTCATTATCTTCCAAATCTGTGCGCCAAGGAAGGTCTGTGCGCCAAGGTCCATTGTTGGTGCACGGATCCATTGGTCGAGATCCATTGCTGGTGGGAGTCACAGGGCTCTCTGGATGTAGGAGCCATCACCATACAAACATAGGTAGATAGACACATACATAGAAACATGCATACATATTTTGACTTTTAGATAGATACATACGAGGGTTATCCAGAAAGTAGATTACGTTTTGGAATTAAAAATGAACAAAGTATAGGAGAAAACATTTACCATATGCAGTTGAAAGCCAGATCCAAATACCACTTCTCAACATAATAATAATAATAATAATAATAATAATAATAATAATAATAATAATATCTGCGCGCATCATCTGAAAATACATCACTCAGTCCTAGACACTTGGGAAGTGTTCGACTTTTGATTTTGTGATATGAAATCCAGCATGTCTATCTTGTTTGCTGTGTCATACAATAAAATAAAAATAATAAAACTTTATTTATACCCTGCCACCATTTCCCCGCAGGGACTTGGGGCGGCTTACATGGGGCAGAGGCCCAAACAATATAGGACAAAATATAGGCAACATAATACAAATCACACTATAAAAAGATAAAACAGTAATACAAGATATCAATTAAAACAAAAAATACAGGATAAAAAATTGCATTTAAAACACATAAATGGTAAAATCGTAATAAATGCAGGATAGATTATTAAAAACCCTCTGGGGCTGATTAATTAATGACTGTATCTCCAAAGGCCATAGTCGCCATTCAAATCTAGGCACTTATCATAGCGATGAATGAGCTTGGCAACTTCTTCCCCACAAAGCTCTGCCGCTTGCATCCTCAACGCAGCATTTTGGTGACAAAGGGGTGACCGGCTGGTTGAGGATGCAAGCGGCAGAGTTTGGTGGGGAAGGAGTTGCCAAGCTCATTCATGGCAAAGATGCGCAGCTGCGGGAAGGGGTGACCGGCTGGTTGAGGACTCAAGCGGCAGAGTTTTGTGGGGAAGGAGTTGCCAAGCTCATTCATCGCTATGATAAGTGCCTAGATTTGAATGGCGACTATGCTGAGAAGTGGTATTTGGGTCTGGCTTTCAACTGCATATGGTAAATGTTTTCTCCTATACTTTGTTCATTTTTAATTCCAAAACGTAATCTACTTTCTGGATAGCCCACGTAGATGGATAGATAGATGTTGGGTGTTGTGCAATGTCTTGATGGGAGTTGTAGTGCAAAAATACCAGGCAGCTGACCCGCTGGACTGTGGAAAGCATGGGCTGTGGAGCAGGGAAATAAAATAACCAGTCGCTCCATTGGCAGCCAAAGAGTTAATGCCCCAGACGACAGAAATTTCACCTGTTTGGCTTCTCCCCAGCTGGAACTGTGCCCATCGCCGTCCAAGGACTTGCCAATCGGTCTCTGAGTTCACAGCATCGGCCATGGATTAATGAGGTGTGCTCCCGCTTTCCCTTGGCAAAGAAAGGTGTTTTGCTGACCGTTTGGAAGGTCGAGGGGCCAGAGAGTGACCGTCTGCATCTCGGAAAGGCAAAGGGCATCACGTTTGGCCAGCGAAAGGGATTTCCCCTTCTCATGTTTGCACGAAATGCCTTGGATGCCAACCTCTGCCTGTTGCAGGCACTCATGGTGCCAAACTGCATTAATTCTATAGTGTAGATCAGGCCTGGGCCAACTTTGGCCCTCCAGGTGTTTTGGACTTCAACTCCCACAATTCCTAACAGCCGGTAGGCTGTTAGGAATTGTGGGAGTTGAAGTCCAAAACACCTGGAGGGCCCAAGTTGGCCCATGCCTGGTGTAGATTTACCTGTAGGAAAATGCAATTTAATTCAGTTCAGTTTAAATAATAATCTACATGAATTTGACCTAGGTGACAATTCACACTCATAGCTCTTAAATCCAATCCACACTGGTTTGGACGTTGTTCCTTCTCCAAGCAAACTGAGCATTGTTGTTGTTGTTGTTTGTTTGTTTATTTATTTCCATCATGTATTCCCCGCCCTTCTCATCCAGGGGGACTCAGGGCAGCTTACAACAGTTGGCAACATTTAATGCCAAGAACATAATAATAAAACAAAAACAGTACATATCATCAATTAAAACTATAAAAATACATCATTAAAATACATAACATTTAAAACATATGTAAATTAGATCCATTTGTCTAAAAACCTCATGCTTCAGCCTTCAATCGGACCATGTTGTTGTTTGTTGTTGTTGTTGCTTGTTTCTCCAACTCCATGCCTACAGCTTTCTCCTTCCACCTTCTGCACCATCCCTGATGTTGTGTACCAACACAATTCTGGGCCCCATCTACTGCTTGTTGTTAATACTATTTGTAGTTGTTGTTGTTGTTGTTGTTGTTGTTGTTGTTGTTGTTGTTATTGTGGTAATCTCTGAGCGGTTAGACTCAATTTAACCTTCTCTGGGGGAGATTCCACCAAAATCAGCAGAGTAGCAAAAGCAAAGCTTTCAAATGCAACAGTTACTTTCACGCGATGAGCAAAGAGAAGCCTTTGTCTATTTAGGATTGCAATGGACTGCAGAGTCTCAATAAAAGTTCAAAAAGTATTTATTCAGGTAAAAAGAACTCCACTGTAGATAGAAAGGCTTGGGAGCTGTCTAGTCTACTCTAGACTGGTTTCTAAGGAAAAATAAGAAAGGAAAAATAACAAACATCTAAATAGTTATATCTTGCCAGGAGAGACAGCAAGATGCTTCTTGTTAGCTAGAAGAACAAAGGAAGAAGAGAGAACCAAAATGGTTCGGACCTCATGGTCCAGTTTATTGGAGCCCTAAAAGACATTCTGACCAATAGGAAGATAGTGTCTCTAAAGATTCACATTTCTACTAACTTCAAAGTAAGGGATGTGACATAAACAGGATAGAGTGAAACAAGTCAAGCCTGTCTAGGTATGCTTTGGAAACAGGGAAAGGATTCCCTCAATCTAACTCTATCATCTATCTAAGTACAGTAGAGTCTCACTTATCCAAGCTAAATGGGCCGGCAGAAGCTTGGATAAGCGAATATCTTGGATAATAAGGAGGGATTAAGGAAAAGCCTATTAAACATCAAATTAGGTTATGATTTTACAAATTAAGCACCAAAACTTCATGTTATACAACAAATTTGACAGAAAAGATAATTCAATACGCGGTAATGTTATGTTGTATTTACTCTATTTATGAATTTAGCACCAAAATATCACGATATATTGAAAACATTGACTACAAAAATGGCTTGGATTATCCAGAGGCTTGGATAAGCGAGGCTTGGATTAGTGAGACTCTACTGTACATCTAGACTTGAGTAGTCCAAGATGATTCCCAATAGTTGTTATTATTATTTGTATCCTGCTTTCTTCTCTGAATTGAGACCCAAAGCATCTCACCACCTTCAAGACAAGACCTACTAGAAAATATAAATGTTGGGATAGAATCAAGCATGCTATTATGAAAACAAGCTGGTCAAAATCCCGTTAGAACAGATTGTAAAAAAGTATTATAAACAATGGAAAGGCCATATAGTTTGTCTTTAGGGCTGATGTTGCTTTATTTGGTTGCAGCTGGATGGTGAGCCTTAGGAGTCCATCCTTGCCCTCCCCTTTTCCCTCCCTCTCCATCAATGTCCCTCGGCTGGAGTCCAGATAATCGGGGCCAGAGGTCAGGAGGGGCCTGCCCCCCACTTGCTAATTGCCCTGATGTCGGCAGAGAGAGAGAGAGAGAGAGAGAGAGAGAGAGAGGAAGGCCAGGGCAGGGAGAGGGTGGAAATCCCTACAGGTGTCACGCAAGGCTCCACAGCCGACACCCAGCGAGAGCGACATCAAATATTTATCTCTTCCACCCGATGCTGCTGCAAAGGGGAAAGGTCGCCCGATGTTGAGGGTGGGGAGGGGGCACAATGGGTCCCTTGGGGGGGGGGGAGCGGAGGGAAGGGAAGGCTTGTCCGCTATCTGCCCATGAGTCACCCATGGCGTTTTTTTGGGGGAGCTCAAAAGCATCAGTTTGCTCTGAGAGTGTCGAAGTGGGAAAGCATAAACCGGGCAAGTTCTCTTTTTCTCCATATCCCTTTGCCTGTTGCCCGTAGCTGCACACATGCAGCAATCTGTGATTTGGATTGGGAACTACTTACTTACTTACTTACTTACTTAGGCGATCCCTCGTAGTTCAAGGATGATGGTCCTCCATTTCTTGGAAGACGCCTGTGCGTGATATTTTTTAATGCGTGGAGGTCGGTGCACGGATGGTCAACACACAGTCTTCATAGAATGAGGTCCCAGCAGTGGTGTGGTTAACACAACGAGAGTGGCTTCTCAGTCTGTTGCAGCCTTCTTCCGCCTTCACAGCCGTTGTAACCTGGACCATGTTATCCTCCGCCTGCTCCGCCGTTGAGGTCTTTGGGTCTTCGGATTGTGCTTGGTCTGGATCCTCCCCTGTGGCCACTCCTGGGAAGGTGTGACTCCTGTGGTTGTGCCCTCAGGTTCATTGGAACCTGTGTCCGCAGGTTCATTGGAATAATAATAATAATAATAATAATAATAATAATAATAATAATAATAATACTTTATTTGTACCCCGCCACCATTTCCCCATGGGGACTCGGGGCAGCTCACAATGTTACAAAAGTAACGGCGCAAATACATAAACAATACACACAGTTTAAAACACAAGAAGATGATAAAACAGAAGTTAAAACAAACGTTTATACAACAGTAATAATATCAATAGTAATAATATCAAACAACCACCAATGCAATTCAGTCAACCTCAAAGGTGTGTGTGTGTGTGTGGGGGGGGGGCTATAGCAGAAATATAAGATAAAATCATTAGATTAAAATACCCCCATGAAAAGGTTTTTTGGGGGTTTGGCTGGCTGACCAGCCAAACCCAAAGGGTGCTTCTGTCCAGTGGCTCATCTTCCTTCTTCCTTCCAGAAAGAAGAAGGGACCAATGGAGGCCATAAAGAGGGTTCTGTCCTGGGTCTTTCAAGGATGTGCTGCCAAAGGCTTTCTTGGCCAGAATCACTGGGTTGTTGTTGAGTTTTCTGGGCTGCATGGCTATGTTCCAGAAGCATTCTCAGGAGAGAATGCTTCCAGAACGCGGAGAGAATGCTCCTGGTATATGGCCATACAGCCCAGAAAACTCACAACTCTTTCAGGGATATTTCATATCTTTATCAATGGCTTAGATTTTTTTTTCGTGTCAGGAGCAACCTGAGTTGCTTCCGGAGTGAGAGAATTGGCCATCTGCAAGGACGTTGCCCAGGGGACGCCCGGATGTTTTGATGTTTTACCATCCATCCTTATGGGAGGCTTCTCTCATGTCCCCGCATGGAGCTGGAGCTGAAAGAAGGAGCTCATCCGCACTCTCCCCGGGTGGGATTCGAACCTGGCAGCTTTCAGGTCAGCAACCCAACCTTCAAGTCACAAGGCTTTTATCCCCTAGGCCATCGGAGGCTCCTAATGGCTTAGATGATGGAATATTTATTTATTTAAGATACTTTTACCCCACCTTTCTCTGCCAAGCGGACTGAAGGAAGCTTACAACAGATAAACCATACAATGCAAAGGTTAAAAACATAATTAAAATCATAATTACATCAACCTCTTAACCATCTCCCCTTTCTGTGTACAGATTATTGACCCATTAAAACTCCTTAAACTCTATTTTTACTTATTTTCTTTATTGTGTCAGAAGTGAATTGAGGATACAGTTACAATTTATAGAGAAACCACAAACAAAGCTAAAAACTTGGCATTATGCTAAATGTCCTTTGGCCAGAAGCTGGCCACTTGGAGTGCCTCACTGTGAGAAGGTCCTCCATTCATTGTGCATGTGGCAGGGCTCAGGCTGCATTGTAGTCGGTGGTCTGTGGTTTGCTCTTCTCTGCACTTGCATATTGTGGGCTCCACTTTGTGACCCCATTTCTTAAGGTTGGCTCTGCATCTCGTGGTGCCAGAGCGCAGCCTGTTCAGTGCCTTCCAAGTCGCCCAGATGGGAGTTTCCCATCTGGTATCAGCCACAGATTGAGGTTGTGGGTTTTAGCCTGCCATTTTTGGACTCTTGATTGCTGAAGTGTTCCTGCGATATCTCTGTGGAACTTAGGAAGCTGTTTCTTGATTTAAAGCGTTGGCATGCTGGCTGATATTTGAATAGAGGATGGGCTGGAGATGTCACTGCCTTGGTCCTCTTATTACTGGCTGCTACTTCCCAACGGATGCCAGGTGGTGCAATGCCAGCTAAACAGTATAATTTCTCCAGCAGTGTTGGGCGTAGACATCCTGTGATAATGTGTCATGACTCATTAAGAGCCACATCCACTGTTTTAACGTGATGAGATGAATCCCACACTGGGCATGCGTATTCAGCAGCAGAGTAGCAAAGCGCAAGGGCAGATGTCTTCACTGTGCCTGGTTGCGATCCCCAGGTTGTGCCAGTCAGCTTTCGTATGATGTTATTTCTAGCGCCCACTTTTTGCTTGATACCCAAGCAGTGCTTCTTGTAAATCAGAGCATGGTCCAGAGTGACTCCCAGGTATTTGGGTGTGCTGCAATGCTCCAGTGGGATTCCTAAGCTCAATAAAACTCAACTTATAGAAGGAACTTTCTTCCCCATGTGGTGGACTTGTGATAAGGCGAAAAAATATTGGAAAGAGATCTATGAGATTATCCAAAAGATTTTAAATATCAAATGCCAATTTAAACCAGAACATTTTCCTTTAGGAATTACTGAATTGAAATTAAAGGAGAATGAGGAACTGCTGTTTAATTATATGACGACAACGGCAAGGATTATTTATGCGAAATTTTGGAGAAAGGAGGAGATACCGGATATAGAGCAGTGGCTAATTAAACTAATGGAAATCAAAAATATGGATAGACTAACATATATACTAATTAAACGCCAAGCCTACCAAAGAAAAGTACAGACTGGACACCCTACCTAGAATATATTAAGGAAGAGAAGAAAACATTAATAGTTTAAAGGCAATTAATAAATTACCTAATCAAACCAATCAAAAGATCTTGGGAAATTATGTTAACATTGAAAAGCAGACTTAAAAATAGAAGATAATCAATAAAGGGGAAGGATCTTCTGTGGTAAAATGGGATGGATAAGGATGGAAGTCAAACAAAGACTATATCTCTCTTTTTCCTCTCTTATCCTATTTTTATATATTTTTCCCCTCATTCCCTTTTCCCTCTCTTCTTCTTCTATATTTACTACTTTCCTATAAAACCCCCAATATTCTCCCACTTTTATTGTAATCTTTGGAAAACTTATAAATAAAGTTATATAAAAAAACAACTCAACCTATAGAATAGAAGGCATGCTGATCACATGTATAAGGTGATCAGAAATTGGAACGGATAGCTAATACTCCAGGATCAGGATCCAAGATGAACTTCAAAGATGAAAGAACTGAGAAATATGTGGTTGGAACAGTTAGGCAATATAAATGATGGGATGGGTGACAACTTGACTAGAACACAGTGCATGAGAAAGGAATTTAGGACTTGTAGTGGATCACAAACTGAACATAAGTCCACAGTGTGATGTTACAGCTGAAAAAAGCCAATATGATTCTAGGCTGCATCAATAGCACCACAGAGTTCAGATCAATGGAAGTCATAGTCCCGCTCTCTTCTGCATTGGTCAGAGAGCACTTGAAATAACCCCATGTCCAGTTCTGGATACCAAAATTCAGGAAGGATATGAACAAGGTGGAAGGGGCCCAGAGGAAGCCAACCAAAATTATCAAAAGTCTGGAAACCATAAATGTCTCAGAGGAGTGGCTGTATCCAGTTCTGGGCACCTCAATTCAAGACGGATTTGGAGAACATGGACAGAATGGGGCTATGACTTGGCTTGATTGAGACTCTATTCTCCTATTGCTTCAACTTAGGATCACATTGGCTTTTTTAGCTGCTGAATCACACTGTTGACTTATTAGGGGTTTGGATCCATTGTTTCTGGAGCAGCAGAAATTTCCAAGTGAGGTCTGATGAAAGCAGTGGGTTTCCATGGCTGATTCAGGATGTGAAACCTGGCCTCCTTAATCATAGCCCAGTGCTTAGACCACCACAACAGGTTGGCTCTTCTTCTGGTAGATGGATTTAATTCCCTTGAGGTCCCCAAGCCCAGGTCCCTATGGCCACAGAAACCTAAAGTTGGAATAGACTCCAAGGGTCATCTAGTCCAAGGACATAATCCAAGCTCTCCTGACAACAAATCAGCCACTCTTTAGAAGGTCCAGAGAAGGTCCAGCCTCTCCCATGTAATGTCTTGATTTGTTCTTTCTCACTTGCAGCTTTATGAACTAGACGGCAATCCCAAGCGCAAGGAATTCCTGGACGATCTGTTTGGTTTTATGCAGAAGAGAGGTGAGTTTGGGGTCTGTAATGGTCCTGTATTCTCAATTGGGGTCATGGAGGGAGTAGGACCCAAGAGTGGCCATATTGCATTACAAATAATGGCGAATTTAGGACTCATGAAACCATCCACCAGTTGGGAGTAATTCCCCTGGAACAGAAAACTTTTTTTCAAGTTTCTGGGGCAGTAAATCCATGCCAAGTTTCTCTCAAGACAATGAAGGAGCTCTCCAAGGTCCTGAAATGGGTTTGGCAACATGAAGGTTTCCTTTAAAGCTGTGTTTCCAAAACTGGTCTCCCAAGGGTTTAGGACTACAACTCCCATCGTCCCTACTCATCTGCCAAGGCTTAAGGGGTTGAAGTCCAAAATACCAGGACTAGAGTTTGGGAATCATGGCTTTACAGTTTGGGCAAAACGGTGGAACAGATTTGCTGCTCCTTCAGATTGGAAGCCAGTCACTGTCATTATATAGTCTCCATTGAGATAAAAGAAAAGTATAAATTAATATTGTTGTCATCACTGTCATCATCATCATCATCATCATCATCATCCTTTTTCGTGTCTTTCTTCCTCTTCCTCCTGAGGCATGAAAGCGGGTCAGAAAATGGAGAGGAAGCAGGTTACCATCGTTGAAAATTCACTCGGGATGTAATTCTGTCTGAATTTTCTTCTCAAAGGATACAATTACAGTTTTAGCCATTTTTTCTCACCGCAGGGCCATCTATTTACAATGTTATTATATTATGATGGTTGTTATTATATTTATTTACATCCCAATTCCTTCTCTTAAATGAGGCACAAAGGGGCTCACGACACTAAAAACAGTACAGTTTGAAAAACCACAACACAAAAAATATGCAATTGTAAAATGAAAAGGCAATTGTAAAAACAAATAAAGTCACTTGAAACTATAAGCATTGTTCAAGCAGAGGTGCAAAAACATACAGATGTGGTGATAAGATCACCTATTCAGTTTCAAAATGCAGGGTTTCAGAGGGAATTGGTTACGTTTCCTTCAGCTGGAGTGTGTTAGGCGACATTAATTCCCACTGTTTCCATAGGTTTACTCTAGTTAGAGGAGCCCCAAGTGGTGCAGCAGGTTAAACCGCTGCTGAACTTGCTGACTGAAAGGTTGGCAGTTTGAATCCATGAGAGGGATAAGCTCCCTCTGTTAGCCCCAGCTTCTGCCAACCTAGCAGTTCGAAAATATGCAAATGTAAGTAGAGCAATAGGTACCGCTCTGGCGGGAAGGTAACGGCGCTCCATGCAGTAATGCCAGTGGCCACATGACTTTGGAGGTGTCTACGGACAATGCTGGCTCTTTGGCTTAGAAATGGAGATGAGCACCAACCCCCAGACTCGGACTCGACTAGACTTAATCTCAGGGGAAAACCTTTACCTTTACCTAGTCTAGGTAGGAGTAAGAACTGAATTCAAATCTTGACTGGTGCCAAGGCCACCCTGCTTAAGGGTCATCCCTCAGCCTTACATTTGGGCCAGTTTAATTATTTAATTGGGTTTGCTCTAATTGGCACAAATAACTGGATTTGCATCAGGGCCCAGTATCGGTGGGTGCCATTTCTCCCTGACTGCAGGTGCGTCTACATTGCAGAATGGATTCAGTTTTGTCAGAGTAATTGCAGCGCAGCAGCAGTTGGATGGAATCAGTGGAACGCAGAACGAAGTGACACCCAGAGACGTTAGTAAAACTATTTACAAAGTTTTACTGTAAGCAGTAATAATCAAGACAAACGGACTTGAAGACAATGGACACAGGACTTGACTCAACACTTAGGCAGACAGCACTCGACTCTACTCAGAACTGAACGCAATCAGCAATGCACACACACTTGTGTCTGGATACTGCCTGGTTCCAGCCACACATCAAGGACATCACAGTTTCTTAGTAATTAACTCTTTCCAGACTATAGTCCACTCTGGATGATGCAATCAGTATGCAATACAGGCAAGACACAAATTTCATTTAAAACACTACCAATACACAAATCCCACATTAACAAGTTTGACACAACTTTAACTGCAATGTCTCAAAGTACAGAAAAGTGGACTACAACTCGGTTTGTTTAGGAATTTGAAGGCAAGGCTGACCCAGCACCCACCTTCCTTCCTTCCTTCCTTCCTTCCTTCCTTCCTTCCTTCCTTCCTTCCTTCCTTCCTTCCTTCCTTCCTTCCTTTTTTCCCTTCTTTTTTCCCTCCCTCCCTCCCTTCCTCCCTTCTTCTCTTCCTTCCTTCCTTCCTTCCTTTCCCTCTTTTTTCCCTCCCTCCCTTTCTTCCTTCTTCCCTTCCTTCCTTCCTTCCTTCCTTCCTTCCTTCCTTCCTTCCTTCCTTCCTTCCTTCCTTTTTTCCCTTCTTTTTTCCCTCCCTCCCTTCCTTCCTTCCTTCCTTCTTCTCTTCCTTCCTTCCTTCCTTCCTTCCTTCCTTCTTCCTTCTTCCCTCCCTTTCTTCCTTCTTTCCTTCCTTCCTTCCTTCCTTCCTTCCTTCCTTCCTTCCTTCCTTCCTTCCTTCCTTCCTTCCTTCCTTCCTTCCTTCCTTCCTTTTTTCCCTTCTTTTTTCCCTCCCTTCCTTCCTTCCTTTCCTTCTTCTCTTCCTTCCTTCCTTCCTTCCTTCTTTCCTTCTTCTTCTCCCTCCCTTTCTTCCTTCTTCCCTCCCTCCCTCCCTCCTTCCTTCCTTCCTTCCCTTCCTTCCTTCCCTTCACTTCCTTCCTCCTTCCTTCTTCCTCCCTCCCTTCCTTCCTCCTTCTTCCTTCCT
>NW_026943863.1:0-27500 GCF_035594765.1 Anolis carolinensis
GATTCTTTTGTGGTTGTTTATCTATTGGTCATTTTATTTGTTTCTTGTAATTATTTTTAATAGTGATGTGTACTATGACTGGGCTTTTGTTCTGTTTGTTTAGTGCAGTGAGGAAGGTTAGACTGTAGTGCTGAGGGCTTTTGGGTGGGTAAAGAGATATTTCCTAAGATTTCTCATGAGTTATTGGTTTGGGTTTTGGTTCTGTTGGACTTTGGAAAGTGATTGAGGGTCCGAGTATGTATTGGTAAGTGTATTTAGTTCTCTCAGGAGAGTAGGTTCTAGAACGTTTGAGAAAGATCAGTGAGAAAGGGTGGAATACCTTTGAAGGTTTTTGAGTGGTACTGTTGGAAGGCTTTTGGTGAAAGTTGTACAGGAAAATGAATCAGTTGGGAACTCATGAGAATACTGAACTTTCTCACCTGTGTGAACTTATGGGGAAGTCGCTTGACCTCGTCTTCTCACAACTTGCTACATTAAATGAGAAGATAGACTACCTCTTCAAAGGGATCTCCCTCTTGGTAAGCAATCCTGGTCAGTGTTACATCGGGAAGGAAGAGGACATCGCGACTGCCACTTCAACCGAGTATAAGTGGTCTTTGTCTTCTGATGGGGAGGGTGGGGAATGGCAATCAGAACATAAGGAGGAATTTTTGAAGGAAGATGGGGACGTTGAGAATGAGAGACAGCTTCCTCATGACTACAGGGGAGAAGGGAGGGCTGGTCATAAGGTTACGGATCAGGGTTTAAAAAGGACAATTGCACATGGAATATCCGAGTCTGGCCTGTGCACACTTGACCCAATGCGCCACCAAAAATATTTACCTCAATTAGAAAAATTGGCGTTTGAAATAACAGACTCATGGTTGAATAGGGGCAGATGGACCTCAAGGAGAGCGGTACAGGAGTCCCTCGGTCAAATACTATCTGTGAGCCCAAGTGTAGTCAAAATTAAGTTCATTTCATGGCTACGTAGGGACTTTCAAGCTCAGGACCGCTCCATACGTCTTGTTATCACCTTTGATGATAGCACTTTAATTGAAGCACTTTGGGCGCGTAAACCCCTGTTGAATTCATGGGGTATTAATATTAGGAAGGTATTTCTGGACCCCACAATCCGCCCCTTGATGGCAGGTTCGGAACTGCATTTTCAAGGTACCATTAGTTCCAGAATGGTTAGTGCCCACGACTCTTTATCTAGGTCCCCTCCACTCTTAGAATCTTGTGTAGTGTCCCCCATTTCAACTCTAGACCCTTCCCAATCTATTCTCGATTCCCGCCCAGAGACATTGATCTTGTTTAGTCAATCTAGTTCCCCTGACTGCTCCATCATCTCATCATTACAGGATTCATTCTCAGACTCTAAGCAGGATAGAATCCTGAGTCGCTCCCCATTTATGGACAGCTGACTAGGGCATCGCAATGAGAGCTCTATCCTGCCTGTCGCCCTGGGGGGAGTGGACCGGAGCCTGGGGGAGACCATTGAGGTCGTGTGGGGGAGGAGGAGGAGTGGTCACCTTTATCCCAGGGATAAGCGCAACAGAGTTCTTGCGACCCTGGAGAAGGATAGGAGTGGTAGCCTCCATGACAGTCCCCTCCGTTTGAAGGTCCTGCTATTTAATGCCAGATCCGTCAATGGTAAATCAGCTATCATCCAGGATTTGATCCTGGATGAAGCGGCGGATCTGGCTTGCATCACCGAGACCTGGTTGGATGAGCCCGGCGGGGTAAATCTCGCCCAGCTGTGTCCTCCAGGTTTCGGGGTGCAACAGCAGGCCAGAGCCGGGGGGCGGGGAGGTGGGGTTGCGGTGGTCTTTCGGCAGACAATCTCCCTGGTCAGGTGCGCCATCCCGCAATCTGCAGGTTTTGAGTGTGTCCATCTTAAGGTGGGTACCCGGGACAGTTTGGGGATTCTGCTGGTGTACCGTCCACCCCGCGACACGGCAGTCTCCCTGCCCAAGCTGGCAGAGGTGATCTCTGGTGCGGCGTTGGTCTCTCAGCGGCTGGTAGTGCTGGGGGACTTTAACATTCATGCCGAGGCCACATTAACTGGTGCAGCTGAAGACTTCATGGCCGCCATGACGACCATGGGACTGTCCCAAGTGATATCTGGTCCCACTCATCAAGCTGGACACACACTTGACCTGGTTTTTGTTGCGGCAGATGGTGAGGTCGGAGCGGAAGAGCAAAATATTCTTCCGTTGTCATGGTCCGATCACCACCTGATCAGTTTAAGACTCACTGTGACCTCAAACCTCCGCAGGGGTGGTGGACCCATTAAGATGGTCCGCCCCAGGAGACTGATGGATCCAGATGGATTCTTGAGGTCTCTTGGGGATCTTCCTGTCATGGAGGCTGACGATCCTGTCGATGCCTTGGTAGATCGCTACAATAGCGAGATGTCCAGGGCAATTGACATGATCGCCCCCGAACGTCCCCTCTCATTGCGAAGAGTCACTTCGGCTCCCTGGTTCACGGAGGAGCTGGCAGTGATGAAGCGCTCGAGGAGGGGACTAGAGTGCCACTGGCGGAAAACTCGTAGCGTTTCTGACCGAGCACGGGCTAGAGCCGCTATTAGGGCCTACTCCGCGGCTTTGCGGGCAGCCAGGAAGACCTTCACGACTGCCCGCATAGCGTCTGCAACTAACAGACCATCGGAGCTGTTTCGGGTCGTCAGGGAGCTCCTTCACCCTCCTGAGGGGGGAGGGGCACCCGAAGACTCGGCAACTCGGTGCAGCGAGTTCGCGCACCACTTTGCAGACAAAGTCGCTCAGACTCGCTTCGACTTGGATGCTAGTTTTGTTGCAATGCCAAAGGAGGTAACTGAGGCACCTGTCTGTTCGAACTTGTGGGATTCGTTTCAGCTTGTTCGCCCGGATGACGTGGACAGGATCCTTGGGGCGGTGAGAGCGACCACTTGCTCTGCAGACCCTTGCCCCTCGTGGCTAATTAAATCGGCCAGAGGAGGGTTGGTAGAGTGGTTTGTGATGATAATTAATGCCTCTTTGGATCAAGGCAAATTTCCATCTGTCCTCAAACAGGCCATAGTGAGGCCTATATTGAAGAAGGCCTCCCTTGATTCGGCCATTCTAAACAACTACAGACCAATCTCGAACCTCCCTTTCTTGGGCAAGGTCCTGGAGCGGGTGGTTGCCTCGCAGCTCCAGGGTTTCCTGGATGACACCGATTTTCTGGACCCATCGCAGTCTGGCTTTAGACCTGGGCACAGTACTGAGACGGCTTTGGTCGCCTTGGTGGATGACCTCCGCAGGGAGCTGGACAGGGGGAGTGTGACCCTGCTGGTTCTCTTGGACATCTCAGCGGCTTTCGATACCATCGACCATGGTATCCTTCTGGGATGGCTCTCCAGGATGGGCCTTGGGGGCATGGCTCTGTCGTGGCTTCAGTCCTTCCTGGAGGGCCGTTCCCAGTTGGTGAAGCTGGGGGACACCTGCTCAGACCCCTGGCCTTTGACCTGTGGGGTCCCGCAAGGTTCCATTCTGTCCCCCATGCTTTTTAACATCTACATGAAACCGCTGGGAGAGGTCATCCGGAGTTTTGGAGTTCGGTGCCATCTCTACGCAGATGACACTCAACTCTACTACTCCTTTCCACCGAACTCCAAGGAAGCCCCCCAGATACTGAACCAGTGCTTGGCAGCTGTGATGGGCTGGATGAGGGCGAATAAGCTGAAGCTTAATCCCGACAAGACAGAGGTCCTCCAGGTCAGTCGTATGTCCGATCGGGGTATTGGGTGGCAACCTGTGCTTGACGGGGTCGCACTCCCCCTGAAGGCGCAGGTCCGCAGTTTGGGGGTCCTCCTGGACTCAGCACTGACGCTTGATGCTCAGGTGTCGGCCGTGGCCGGGAGGGCCTTTGCACAATTGAAACTTGTGCGCCAACTGCGACCTTACCTCGTGAAGTCTGATCTGGCCACGGTGGTCCATGCCTTAGTTACCTCTAGACTGGACTATTGCAATGCACTCTACGTGGGGCTGCCCTTGAAGACGGCCCGGAAACTCCAACTAGTTCAACGTTCGGCAGCCTTGCTTCTAACTGGAGCAAATTATAGGGAGCGGTCAACCCTCCTGCTTAAGGAGCTCCACTGGCTGCCGTTCACCTTCCGGACCCAATTCAAGGTGCACGTGATCACCTACAAAGCCCTGAACGGTTTGGGACCCTCCTACCTTAGTGATCGCCTCTCGCCCTACGAACCTGCACGATCTCTTCGTTCGTCGGGGGAGGCCCTCCTCTCGCTCCCACCTCCGTCACAAGCACGGTTGGTGGGGACGAGAGAGAGGGCCTTCTCCGTGGTGGCCCCCCGGCTCTGGAACTCACTCCCCAGGGAAATCAGGCAAGCCCCCACCCTGGTAGCATTCAGAAAGAGCTTGAAAACCTGGCTCTTTACTCAGGCCTTTAGATAAAGATTGCTCATCCAGAAGCAACCTGTATCTGTGACCATTCTTGTACCGGTTTGCACCTTTTACCTTTGTCAACTCGATATAGACACAGGGTCTATTCCCATCCCAATTTGCACTTCCAGAATTTGCAGCACTTTATCAGTCACCTCGTGTTTACAATATTTATATGGTGCACCTTACCCAGTCTACTTTTACAATCTCTCAGTTTTAATCCATGTTTTTATTAGTTCTTGTTTTTTATTGGCTAATGTTTTATTTTTATTTTTTATTTTTTTATTGTGCAAGTTGTTGTCTATTGCTGTGTTTTATACTGCTACTGTTTTTATTCGGGCTTGGCCCCATGTAAGCCGCCCTGAGTCCCCTTCGGGGAGATAGAGGCGGGGTATAAAAATAAAGTTATTATTATTATTATTATTATACTATATTGAACTATACCACTATACTGTAATATTATATGTAATATATAACATATAATTAACATTATTATATGATATTATTGTTAGTATTGTATTGTATAAATGATATTATTATTATCAATATTATATGTATATACAATATATTATATTATTGAAACTGATATAAAAATATTATATTATAAATGAGGGCGAGGGCCAGGTAAATTACCTTGGAGGGCTGCAGCCGGCCCCCGGGCCTTAGTTTGGGGACCCCTGCAGTAGAGTCTCACTTATCCAACCTTCACTTATATGTTCTGGATTATCCAACGCATTTTGCCTCCCGCCCTGATCCTCAGCTGTTTCTCTAGGCAGCAAGGACTGAACTTTTCATGGATTTAAATTTCCAACAATGTTGCTACTGTAAGTTCATTTTATGCAGTTCTATCTTTATTTGTAGTCAGTTTGTTAGTAGCCAATGTTTTTGTAGTCAGTATTTGCAATACATTGCGATGGATTTTAATCTTGGGCATTCTTAAATTTTTATATAATGTGATTTTATTTTGTAATGGTATCTGTTTTATATGAACTGTTGTTTCGTAGATTGTTTTATATGAATCGTTGTTTTTACATTGTTTTTAGGCATTGAATTTTTGCCTATTTACTGTAAGCCGCTTTGAGTCTCCTCGGAGAGAAAGGCGGGGTAAAAGTGATGTAAATAAATAAATAAATAAACAATAAAATGTTTTGGTGTTTAATTCGTAAATACAGTGATTACTACATAATATTACAGTGTATTGAACTGCCTTTTAATAATAATAATAATAATATTATTAATAATAATAATAATAATAATAAGTTTATTTGTATCCCGCCTCCATCTCCCCTGAAGGGGACTCGGGGCGGCTTACAGCAAAATCAAAATACAAACAATGATAAAATATAAAACATCAGGACAAAAACAAAACCAATTAATATATATATATATATATATATATATATATATATATATTATACACAATAAGTTAAAAAACACAACGCAGAATTAAAACATCAGGTTAAAAACAATGAGGTTGCAATAGTGGATAAGCAAAGTGTACGGTGCACATTATGGGTAACAAATTCATAAATAGATAAAGTGCATTAGAATCATTTAGATTTTCTGTCAATTTGTTGTAAAACATGATGTTTTTCGTGCTTAATTTGTAAAATCATAATGTAATTTGACGTTAAATAGGTTTTTCCTTAATCCCTCCTTATTATCCAACATTTTCGCTTATCTAAAGTTGGATAAGTGAGACTCTCCTGTATATATTAGAATCATGCAGTTTGGAACTTTTGGAAAACACCTTTTGGAGATGATAACATTTTAGAAAAGCATGACTTTTCAGACATGAGATAAAACTTCTTTAGAACAGAATCTTCTCTTGTGGTATACAGCCAGATGTAATTATGCAAGGCAATGGTTTCAGTTGTTAGACTGAATAACCTGTTATCTCTGATCTGTTAGGAAAACAGAGACTCTATTGTATATATAGAAAACTGTAAACAACAGGATCATAGATAAATTTATTACTAGAGAAGGCTTGAAGAAGGTTGTCATTTCCAAATAATAATATATTATATGTTATAATGAATAATAATAATAATAATAATAATAATAATAATAATAATAATATAGCAACCTCTATTTAAAGATGGACACCACTTAATAATAACAACAACAAGAACAATATAGCAATTACAATTCCTTTGCCTTGAAATGGGTACATAGACTTCATAAGGTTGGAAGGAACCCCCAAAGGTCATCTAGTCCTACCCCATTCTGTCAAGATAAAGCTCTCCAGAGAGAGGCCCGTACAACCTCTGTTTAAAGGTGGACACCACTTAATAATAATAATAATAATAATAATAATAATAATAATAATAATAACACATCACACAGTCCTAGACACTTGGGAAGTGTTCGACTTGTGATTTTGTGATACGACATCCAGCATATCTATCTTGTTTGCTGTGTCATAATAAAATAAAGTAATAATAATAATAATAATAATAATAATAATAATAATATAAAAACATGAACAAATATATATTGTTTATTTATTACCAGCTTCTCCTTATGGCTCAAGGTGGGGCACAATATAGTTAAAATACATCATCATCATCATCATCATCATCATCATCAAATACATTCAATAAAAAAATATATAAACATACCCTGTTTCCCCAAAAATAAGACATCCCCAAAAAATAAGACCTAGTAGAAGTTTTGCTGAATTGCTAAATATAAGGCCTCCCCCAAAAGTAAGACCTAGCAAAGTTTTTGTTTGGAAGAATGCCCAGCGCCTGCCAAACAGAACACCAGAGTATGCAGGATTGGTAAATGTACATACCATTTGTACATGGAAATAATGGTTATAACAAGAAATTCTTGATCGGATTCACAGTTTGTCTGGTTATGCTGGTTTGTGATGACAACTACTGTACAGTATATAATAAATGTTTATTTTTTTGTCCAACAATAAATGTGAATTCTTCTTCATGGAAAAATAAGACATGCCCTGAAAATAAGACCTAGCACATCTTTGGGAGCAAAAATTAATATAAGACACTGTCTTATTTTCGGGGAAACACGGTATACTTTTTTAAAATAAAATACACATATTGAAATGGAACAGAAATGAAGTGCGGCGGAATACTGGAAGTTGTGGTTTCACAAGGCCTTCAGCCTCCTCTGCCAAAGAGAACAGGTTCCTTCCCAAACTAAAACTCCCACATTCAGCCATGGCAACTAAAGCGGTGTCAAACTGCATTAACTCTACAGTGTGGACGCACCCACTGACTCTGCTCTTCTTCACTCCAGGGCGCAAGCTGAACGCGGATTTGTCAGGAATGCAGGGAAACCTCAAGAGCATCAACCAGACCCTTTTCTCAGAGTTGGCTTCTCTGAAGGAAAAAGGTAAATAAAGAGAGATTGGGATGAAACATCTCTTTTTTTGCACAAGAATAAATGTGCAAAATAGTAGCAAAATCTTGGGGGGAATTGGAGCAGGTGAAGAGTAACTTGGCTCGTGTCCACCCATCCAGGAGCAAGTGAAGCTAAATTGGTGGCAAAGATCAACGCGATGGCCAAAAACCTGACCGAGGAGGTGAAGGAAGGTAAGGATGGAAAATGCAGAATGATGCCCTCTGCGCCCATTGAAAAGCATGGCGCATTGCCATTTATGGGGTTCACTCTGATCTGTGGCTTCATTGATCCACATCTAGCAAAACATGTCCCTTGCAGGTACTTTCCAAGAACTCCAGTGCAATTCTATAGTATTTTTGGACCAGTTGAATGTGTGTGTGTGTGTATTAGTATTATATATATAGTGTGAGTGTGTTTGTGTGTATGTGTGTGTGTGAGTGTGTGTGTGTATGTGTATATATATATACTGTATATATATATATACACAGTAGAGTCTCACTAATCCAAGCCTCGCTTATCCAAGCCTCTGGATAATCCAAGCCATTTTTGTAGTCAATGTTTCCAATATATCGTGATATTTTGGTGCTAAATTCGTAAATACAGTAATTACAACATAACATTACTGCGTATTGAACTACTTTTTCTGTCAAATTTGTTGTATAACATGAAGTTTTGGTGCTTAATTTGTAAAATCATAACCTAATTTGATGTTTAATAGGCTTTTCCTTGATCAGTCCTTATAATCCAAGATATTCGCTTATCCAAGCTTCTGCCGGCCCGTTTAGCTTGGATAAGTGAGACTCTACTGTATATATAAGTATTACATATATGTTGTGAGTGTGTTTGTGTGTATGTTTGTATGTGTGTATAAATATATATAAGTATTATATGTGGTGTGAGCATGTTTGTGTGTGTGTGTGTATATATATATATATTAGTATTATATATGGTGTGAGTGTGTTTGTGTGTGTATATGTGCATGTGTGTGTATGTAAATATATATACTGTATATACATATTAGTATTAAATATGGTGTGAGTGTATTTGTGTGTGTGCATGTGTGTGTGTATATATATATTAGTATTACATATATGTTGTGAGTGTGTTTGTGTGCGTGTGTGTATATATATATTAGTATTACATATATGTTGTGTGTGTGTTTGTGTGTATGTTTGTATGTGTGTGTATAAATATATATATATTAGTATTATATGTGGTGTGAGCATGTTTGTGTGTGTGTGTATGTGTGTGTTAGTATTATATATGGTGTGAGTGTGTTTGTGTGTGTGTATGTGTGTGTGTGTGTGTATATATATTTAGTATTATATATGGTGTGAGTGTGTTTGTGTGTGTGTATGTATGTATGTGTGTATGTATATATATATATATAAGCATTATATATCGTGTCTGTGTATATATATATATATATATATATATGTTAGTATTATATATATATATAGTGTGTGTGTGTATATATATATAGTGTGTGTGTGTATATATATATATATATATATATATATTAGTATTACATATATGGTGTGAGTGTGTTTGTGTGTGTATGTATTAGATATATTAGGCATGGGTAAACTATGGTTCTCAGGCTGTTTTGGACTTCCACTATTCCTAACAGCCGGTGTATGCATATGTGTATGTGTGTATATATATATATGTGTGCATGTGTATATATACACACACACACACACATTATATATAAAATTCTCTCTGTTGCTCTTCTTTCTTTCTGTGCAGCAAAGACGCAGTTCCGGGATCAGATCTCAAAGCTGCAAAGTGCAGTCCTCACAATGAATTGTGAGCTGGAGGATGCGAAACACAACCGCACAGGTTGGGAAATTGGCTAGAATGGGGAATATTCAGGAAGTGTGTGCCCGCCTGGCAGGGTGGGCGTCGGTCAAGCAATGCGTTGATTTTGCTTTGATTTCCAGTTCAACACCAATGGGTTGTTCAATGTGTAAACCATGGTGTTGCCAAAATCAGCCTATCTGCCACCAGAGGGCAGTAGAGTCCTGTTCCCAAGCAAACCGTGCTACTTTGAAAGCCAGGGAAAACATAACCTGGTTTGGAGGCAATAGCAGAGGTTTATTCCCCTGGCCAGATGAGTGACAGAACAGCGTAACTGCCAAAAGAACTGTCATTTTTTAAAATATAGCCACAGGGTTCACCCCCATTTCAACGGTCCTCCCCATGATCTTATAGCACTTTTAACTTCCTCATGCTTACGACTTACTTAGCGCACTTTTGCCCAGTTCATTTTGATGACTTTATTGTTGTGTTTTAACTTGTGTTCTATTAATGGTTGTGATTTTATTTTTATTTTTTTAAATTTGATTCGTGCGTTTTTCGGTACCTGATGTTATTGTTTGTTCGTTTTGTATTTGTAAGCCACCTCGAGTCCCCTCGGGGAGATGGAGGCGGGGTACAAAAATAAAGTTATTATTATTATTATTATTATTATTATTATTATTATTATTATTATATTAACTCATACAGAAAAGTGCAGCACATTTTTATAAAGTTTGGCAGCTATTCAAACATCTCATTTAGTACTAATGGACTTTGGAAGGTTGGAATAATCTCTACACAAAAAATGAGGCTTGAGAAACTGTCAATCAAATGGGTCAACAAAGTTCTTGATAAGTCCTGGGGGTTGTTAGCAATCAGTCTCTCATCAGGGAGTCCATGGGAAGAATTTGTGTTGTTTTTCAAGGCAGCCACATAGTCCAAAGTCACATATAATATAATAATAATAAAACTATTTATATACTGCCCTCTCTCCTCGAGGGGCTCAGAGTGGTTTCCAATACATAATATAAGCTATGATATTTGATAACCTTGGGTCTAATGGATCTTGCGCTGGTCCTACTATACAACAGGGATTAGGTTGTAGAAACAGAATCTATATATATAAAAGGGTAATGAAATTTTGGCCTAGGACAAAACAACAAAACTACGCATCCCAGAAACACTAAACTTGGCAGCACAACCCCTCATCCATGCCTCTACGTTCATACAACAAAAAGAAAAGAAAAATGAAGTCCTAATTAGAGGGAGAGGAAGAATTGTTTTTATCCAATTGCTGCCAGTTAGAAGGCTAAGCTCCGCCCTGGGGACAGGCAGAGTTAGGCCTCACTTAGGCCTCTTCCACACTGCCTATAAAATACAGATTATCTGATTTTAACAGGATTATATGGCAGTGTAGACTCAAGGCCCTTCCACACAGCTATATAACCCATTTATAATGGACTTAATGTCAGGGGAAAACCTTGACCCTTTACCGTAACTACCACCAATTCCTCAATACTTTATTTCCCATACAACCATACTTCGCCACAGCAACGCGTGACCGGGCACAGCTAGTAGTAACATATTGGAGCTGGCAGTTTGAATTAGATAAATTTTTGCAACAGTTAAGAAGTTAGGAAAAAAGGAAAGAAGCACCCCATAGACAGCGAGAAAGAGCTGGGTCGATATATATATATATATATATATATATATATATATATATATATAGTCTGTATGTGTGGGTGTTTCTTGGGGTGACGAGGTTAAGGTCAATAGTCACAGCCTAATGTTGGCTCCAGAGATACACTTTCCCAAGTACATATAGTATATCAGGATTCAATGTCTATGGCTGGACCCCAGTTTTGTGTATATACTTGAGTCTTCACCTCCATCTGTTTATTGATATAGGAGAAGCTCTAAAAATGTTTTGTCAATGTAAACCACTATAAGGGGTATGTCTATGGCCTGAAGGCTTCCTACCAAACCAGTTTTTAGGCTTGGTAAATGATCAGATTAATCCTCCCAGGGATGTTTGGGGTTGGGCTGGGGCTGAGACCCAACCAAGCTCTAAATCTATATATATATAAAAGAGTGATGGCATCAGGGCAGCGGACAAAACAACAAAACTACAGGCCCCCCAACCTCGAAATTTGACAACACAACCCATCATCCGTGGCTCTAGGTTGATACAACAAAAAGAAAAGAAAAATAAAGTCCTAATTAGAGGGAGAGGAATAATAGTTTTTATCCAATTGCTGCCGGTTAGAAGGCTAAGCTCTGCCCACTTGGTCTCCTAGCAACCTACTCGGTCCAGGGGAAAGGCACAGTTAGGCCTCACTTAGGCCTCTTCCACAGATTATCAGATTTTAACTGGATTATATGGCAGTGTAGACTCAAGGCCCTTCCACACAGCTATATAACCCATTTAGAATCTTATATTATCTGCTTTGAACTGGATTATCTTGAGTCCACACTGCCATATAATCCACTTCAGTGTGCATACTAAACATAAAGACAACCATACAACAGTCATTCAATACCACCACTACCTCAACAATTTCTCACCAACACCACCAGACAACACCACAGCAACGCGTGGCCGGGCACAGCTAGTATATGTTATAAATTTATAGTTATTGTTATTAAGGGGGGGGGGGGGTTGATTTATTGATAATATGGGGACATTTGGGGAAAAGGGACCTAAGTCTCAACTCATGAGAAATTCCTCTTAGCTTCAAAGGCACTTAGCCTGAAAGTCATTGTATGCACAGCATCTTCAAATTTGTTCATGAAATAAAATTTGGGTGCATTGAAGCATCAGAAAAGCAAAGGTGTCATTCTCTCAGCCAATGCAATTTTGGGTTTTGGAGTATTTTGGAGCCCTGGGAGTCGTAGTTTTACAAGGTCTTCAGCTTTCTCTTTGCAACTGCAACGGCATATAGTTTTCAATCCTGTTTTAGGATTTTCTTCTCGTCTCTCTGTAGGAACCAGTAAAAGGATCTGCTGCCCGAAAGGCTGGTTCCCTTTTGCCCGGAACTGCTATTGGTTCTCAAATTCGGAAAAAACCTGGGAAGAAGCAAAACTGGATTGTGAAAATAAGGAGGCCCACCTGGCCATCATCACTACGTACCTGGAAAAGGTCTGTTTAAGTTTACCTGTTTATTTTTAATGCCATTAGTATTTGATGCTATTTAATGCTATTTTAATGTTTGTGTATTAAATAATAATAATAATAATAATAATAATAATAATAATAATAACTTAAAGCACAAACATTAAAATAGCCTTAAATAGCATTAAATAGTATTAACAACAACAACTATTATTATTATTATTATTATTATTATTATTATTTTATTATGACACAGCAAACAAGATCGATACGCTGGATTTCATATCACAAAATCACAAGTCGAACACTTCCCAAGTGTCTAGGACTCTGTGATGTATAGAGTTATTATTATTATTATTATTACTAGCTGTGCCCGGCCACGCGTTGCTGTGGCAAAGTGGTAGTGGTATTGGTTAAAAATTGTTGTGTAATTTTTATTTGACGTTATTTGCATTTTTTAAATTAATGTTATTGTAAGTTATATTTTTATTTATTATATTTTATTATTTTCTTGTATTAGTTTTAGTTATTTTCTGTTATTATAGTATTTTATTGTATCATTTTAAAGTGTTTTTTATTATTTTTATTGGGTTGCTAGGAGACCAAGTTGGAGGAGCTTAGCCTTCTAACTGGCAGCAATTGGATAAAAGCAATTATTCCTCTCTCTCTAATTAGGACTTTATTTTTCTTTTCTTTTTGTTGAGGCGTGGATGATGGGTTGTGTTGTCAAATTTTGAGGTTGGGGGGCCTGTAGTTTTGTTGTTTTGTGGGTCGCCGTGATGCCATCACTTTTATATATATAGATTATTATTATTATTATTATTATTATTATTATTATTATTATTATTGCATCAGTGGGATGCTGGGATATGTAGTTTGGGAAGAGAAGGCTATGGACCCGGTGAAACTACAACTCCCAGGATGCCATAGCATTAAAAGTGCATTCATGCTACTGTGCAGAATGCGACCTTTCTGGCAGCCGGAAGGAAATTGCTCAAATTACCCACTCAAAGTGCATCTACACCAGAGAATTAATTCAGTTTTGACACCCTTTTGTTTGGGCTCAAATGCTATGGCATCCTGGGAGTTGTAGTTCGGGGTGGCACCAGTCCTCTTTGGCAGAGAAATCTCAATGATCTTGCAAAACTACAATTCCCGGGATCCCATAGCCTTGAGCTGTAGCAGTTAAAGTGATATCAAAGTATATTCATTTGATAGTGTAGATGCACCAAACTACAACTCACAGGGATTCCGTAGCCTTGAGTTGTGATTTCTTATAGTGGGGCCAAACTACATCCTTCCTACAATGTCAATGCACCCCAAGCCAGAAAAGCCGAGAGGTTGGTGCCTTGTCAAACTACAATTCCCATGGCTTTGTAAAGTGGCATTTATTTATGTATGTATTTATTTACAGTATTTATATTCCGCCCTTCTTTCTCACCCCGAAGGGGACTCAGGGCGGATCACATTATATACATACTAGCTGTGCCCGGCCACGCATTGCTGTGGCGAAGTATGGTGGTATGGGAAATAAAGTATTGAGGAACTGGTGGTAGTTAAGGTAAAGGGTCCCCTGGGCTGAGTGGGTTGCTAGGAGACAAAGTGAGCGGAGCTTAGCCTTCTAACTGGCAGCAATTGGATAAAAACAATTATTCCTCTCCCTCTAATTAGGACTTTATTTTTCTTTTCTTCTTGTTGTATCAACCTAGAGGCATGGATGAGGGGTTGTGATGTCAATTTTCGAGGTTGTGGGGTGTTTACTTTTGTTGTTTTGTCCGCTGCCATGATGCCATCACTCTTTTATATATATAGATAGAGCAAACATTCAATGCCCATATACACATAGAACCGAGACAGAGACAGACGCAGAGGCAATTTAACCTTCTCCGGAGGGGATGTTCGGTTCTGGCCACAGGGGGGAGCAGCTGCTTCATCATCCACTGTGATGGCATTTCCTCATTCCAACATCATAAATTAGTTAAATTTGCTTCCCCATTTTTTTATAAGTGGTACCTTATTTCCTACTTGATAGATGCAACTATCTTTCGGGTTGCTAGGTCAGCAACGAGCAGGGGCTATTGTTTATTTTTTAATTGACGGGTGCTCACCCGGACACGGGCTGGCCTCGAACTCATGACCTCATGGACAGAGTGATTTATTGCAGCAGGCTGCTCACCAGCCTGCGCCACAGCCCGGCATTGAACTGCATCCGTTTGACTTTGAACCAGACATGACTAAATCCATTTGACTTTGAACCATTTGACTTTGAACCAGCCTTAGGCCGGATCTACACTGCCATATAATCCAGATTACCTGCTTTGAACCGGATTGTCTGGGTCTACACTGCCAGATAATCCAGTTCAAAGCAGATACAGTAGAGTCTCACTTATCCAACATAAACGGGCCGGCAGAATGTTGGATAAGCAAATACGTTGGATAATAGGGAGAGATTAAGGAGAAGCCTATTAAACACCAAATTAGGTTATGATTTTACAAATTAAGCACCAAACATCATGTTATATAACAAATTTGACAGAAAAAGTAGTTCAATACGCAGTAATGCTACGTAGTAATTACTGTATTTATGAATTTAGCACCAAAATATCACGATGTATTGAAAACATTGACTACAAAAATGCGTTGGATAATCCAGAACGTTGGATAAGCGAATGTTGGATAAGTGAGACTCTACTGTAATCTGGATTTTATATGGCAGTGTAGAAGGGGCCTAGGTTCCCACTCTTGGAAATGGCTCGTGAAACATGGTTTTGTGGTTTTTATGCTCCAGGCTCTTTTATGTATTTATGGGGTTTTTGTTTTGTGTGTGTCTTTTCCCTCCCGCTAGATGTTTGTGGTGCAACACACCAAGCCTCACAACTTCTGGATCGGGCTGTCCTTTGTCAACAGGACCTGGAAATGGGTGGACGGGACGGCCTACGCCATGCGCAGGATGTGAGTGTGAGGAGCTGCTCTTGTTGTGGTGGGACTCTGGGAGTCGTAGTTTCCCAAGGTCCTCAAACTTCTCTCTCCAAGTATGCTGGTGCCTGACCAAACCACAACTCCCAGCATTCCACGAAAGCATGGTGAAATGGCAGACAAAGGTTTGAGGCAATGAGACAAAGAGAGTTCCAGTGGCTGTAGAAAAAATGACGTCTTTATTCTCAATGGCCAATGAGAATACAGCAATAAAGAAAAAGGAGACCTTCTCCTGTAATCAGGAAAGCGAAGGTAACTTAGACAAAGAACACAGATCCTTATATACTATTTTGGCTTGCCTCTATCTACGTCACACAGGTATTATCAATCACCAATTAATGTCAAAAAAGTCTTACTGGGCACTTAACTAAAAGCTTATCTTTGCATTTTCCTAAAATATAGACTACTTTCAAGACCTCCATTAGGCGTTATCTTTGGAATCCTCGCCTCATCCATTAGGGATTCTCATTAATTAAGGAGAATCCCCTTATCTCACCTGTCAGAGACCTATTAGCACTGGAATTCTCATCTCATCCATTAGGGATTCTCATTAATTAAGGAGAATCCCAGTTATCTTAGCTGTCAGAGACTTAATGGCATTCCCCTCATGGTGCCAGGTCTTATCTTGACATCCCAAAAAGCCTTAATCTGTCCCTTGTCCATTAGCTTATCTATTCTGGTTGATACTTAACATATGTCTCAGTGAACTTTGGTCTTGCTATGGGCAGACAGTTATTTTGCTGAGCAGAGAGCAGTTTTTAAGGCTAGCACACAATCTGCTGGTGATTACATTTCTCTTATATCTATTTCTTTAACATGATTATTCAATATATGGTTTCCAATACAAGTATTATATTTTCCTAATACACCTTCATCAATGGAGCCATGGCAGTCAAAGTGGTGCCAAACTACATTAAATTGGCATGGGCCAATTTTGGCCCTTCGTCCAGGTGTTTTGGACTCCAACTCCCACAATTCCTAACATCTGGTATTAAATAATAATATATTACGGTTCTTGCAAGTCCTTTATTTGCTTTGACTCTGTCGTGCTGCAAATAGCCATGCCATCCAAATCTGAGAGCGAGGCTTTCAAATTGCAGTCACCGTTCATTTTTAATTCTAATTTTTTGATTGTCTAAGTATATAAAATATATGAAAAATGTTATATTTTTATAATATAAATATATAAATATATATAAATATATGAATATTTTTATTTATATATAAATATAAAAATAATATATATGATTTTATATATAATATATAAAACATATATAAAAATATATAAAATATATTTTAAAAATCCCCTTGAGTTGAGACCAAAGGTTTCTCCAGTCTCTCCATAATAATAATAATAATAATAATTGTATGTACTCAAGTATAAGCCTAGTTTTTCAGTCCTTTTTTAGGACTGGAAAAAAACTTCCTCGGCTTATACTCGGGTGAGGGTCTTGGTGGGCTTATATTCAGGTCGGCTTATACTCAAGTATATATGGTATATTTATTATTTTTCTCTATTATTATTGGTATTGTTACATTTATTATTTTGCTCTATTAATTATTATTATTATTACATTTATTATTTTTCTGCATTTATTATTATTATTATTACATTTATTATTTTACTCCATTATTGTTGTTACTTTTCCATTTATTTTACTCTATTTTTTATTATTAATACATTTATTATTTTATTCTATTTATTACATTTATTATTTTACTGTATTTATTATTATTATTACATTTATTATTTCACTCTATTATTATTATTATTATTATTATTATTATTATTATTATTATTATTATTATAAGGCTACATAAGCCCATTTACTTTGAAGATCAGATTGATTTAATCAGGGTTGAATTATTATTATTATTATTATTATTATTATTATTATTATTATTATTAAAAGTATTGATTTGCTTTGACTTTGTCATGCCACAAAAAACCATGCCACCCAAAACTGAGATCCGGGTTTCCAAGCTGCAGGCAAATCGGTTTCCAGAAAGACCGCATTACATGCAATGTCTTGCCATATGAACCCCATTCTCGTCATGCTTCTCCTTGCAGAGACTGGCGGCCCCAGGAGCCCAACAACTTCTCCTTCCTGGTGCCCATGGAGAGTGCGGACTGCGTCCACATCTATCGGGACGGCCTCTGGAGCGACGAGCATTGCCAGTACCGCTATAACTGGGTCTGCGAGATGGAGGCCAAGGGCTAAGCGGTACCGACGCGAAGACAGACAACGACGGTGGCACTCTGCACATGGGCAGAGGCCGGCTGTGATCTCCATGGGGGTTGGGAGAGATGGAGGCAAAGGGTTGGATCTCTTCAGCCCTCCAGCCAGGTGTTTTGGACTTCAACTCCCACCATTCCTAACAGCCTAGTCCAAAACACCTGGAGGGAGGACCAAAGTTGGCCCATGCCTGGGCCAGACAGTTTGCAAAAGTGCTGTGATTCTTCTAGGAAATAAAACCACGGCACTCTTCACATGGGCAGAGGCAAGCTGTCACTCATTGGGGTTTGATAGTCACGCAGTGCTTCTTGTAAGTCAGAGCATGGTCCAGGGTAACACCTGTTGTGAATTGAAGAGCCGTTAAGCTCTAATCACCCTCTTTATCACAGGGCTGGGCTGTGGCGCAGGCTGTTGAGCAGCCAGCTGCAACAAATCATTCTGACCAAGAGGTCATGAGTTTGAGGCCAGCTCGGAGCCCGTGTTTGTCTTGTCTTTGTTCTATGTTAAGGCATTGAATGTTTGCCTTATATGTCTAATGTGATCCGCCCTGAGTCCCCTTCGGGGTGAGAAAAAAGGGCGGAATATAAATACTGTAAATAAATAAATAAATAAATTTATGAGGTAAATTCCCATTAAAATAGCAGAGAAGAATGCAGCGGTGAGACTTACGAGGTGTGAGTTATGGAAGGCCTCTGTGTCTTCAGGAAGGCAAAGGGATGCAAAGTTAGCTTTCAAGTTTAAAAGCATTTATTGAGGTAAAAAGAAATCCATTGATGGATAGAAAAGGTTTGGAGCTAATTAGCTAATCTAATCTGATCTAATACACATAGACGGATCAAAATAACAAAGGTCTAGATAGCTACATCTTGACTACAAGAGCGGACAAAGTGTGTCCTCTTTCTGGAACAAAGCAGGAAGAACTAATGCCGACCAACCTCGTGGGTCTTTTCTTCTCTAGGGCCATAAACATTCCAAAGGCCAAATTGGGGAAGTTATGTCAACCTTAGGAGTGATCACTAAGCATTTCTAAAGCATCAAAGGGGTGGGTTGACCTAAACAGGACATGAGGGAGGAGACAATAGTGAAGCCTAATCAAAGCATGCATGGAACTGGGGAAGGTGTCCCTAACTCTTTTTCTAGGCTTCCTATCTAACCATGGAGACTTAAACAGTACAGGATGACATTTTTCCAACAACTCCCAGGTATGTGGGTGTGCTGCAGTACTCCAATGTAATTCCTTCCCAGGTGATCCTCAGAGCTCGAGATGCTTGTCTGTTCTTAAGATGAAAAGCACGTCTGCATTTTAGATGGATTAGGGATCAGCTGGTTTTCCCTGTAACAGGCAGTAAGAGCACCTAAAGCTTCAGAGAGCTTCTGTTCAACCATTTCAAAGCTCTCTGCTTGAGCAGTGATGGCATGATGGTCAGCATAGATGAAACTCTCTGGGCCTTCTGGCAATGTTAAACATGGATGGAGTAAGCACACTCCCCCGAGGCAGGTTGTTCTTCTGTTTTTTGTGTGATGCTGCAAGGAAGTAATAGCGTTAAAGGCTTTCGTGGCCCAAATCACTAGGTCGCTGTGAATTTTTCAGGCTATATGCCCATGCTCCAGTAGCATTATTCTGGAGTTCCCAGTGGCGCAATGGATTAAATCCTTGTGCCGGCGGGACTGCTGACTTGAAGGTTGGGTTGCTGACCTAAAGGTTGTCGGTTCAAATCTGGGGAGAGTGCAGATGAGCTCCCTCTGTCAGCTCCAGCTCCCCATATGAGGATATGAGAGAAGTCTTCCACAAGGATGGTAAAACATCAAATATCCGGGCATCCTCTGGGCAATATCCTTGCAGACGGCCAATTCGCTCCCACACCAAAAGTGACAGAAGTTGCTCCTGACACATACACAAAAAAGTATCTCCTGGTGTTTCACCTGCATCTGTGGCTGGCACCTTCGGAGGTTTGTTCAGAGGTCTGTTGGAAGTGAGGCAAGTGGCGCGCATATACTATACCTGTGGAATATTGTCCAGGGTGGGAGAAAGAACCCTTGTCTACTTGAAGCAAGTGTGGATGCTGCAATTAGTGAGCTTTAATTAGCATTTGAGTCTCCATGAAGTTTGCGGAGTCAATCAGTGAATGTACCTCGTATCTGCCTAGAGGTAGCCTGGCTGTTGTTACCTGGAGGCACCCTCTGGCAGGTGTTCTTAATTGCTTGTTGTCTGGAGCTCTCCCATTTCTGAGTGGTGTTCATTATTTACTGTCATGGTTTCTGATGGTTTTTGAAATACTGGTAACCAGATTTTGCTCATGTTCATGTTTTAATGCCTCCAGGCAACAAAGGCCAGGCGACCTCAATGCAGATACCCTTGCTGATTGACTTTGCAAGCTTCAGGAGTGCTCCATGCTGTTGAAGCTTGCAAATTGCAACATTCACACTTGCTTTAAACAGACAAGGATTCTTTCTCCCACCCTAGACATTATTCCACAGATACACATTATTCCACGGCCACGCGTTCCAAGTGGGGTTTTCTTTGTGGCATTCAAGGTGGCCTAGAAAGGATTCCCCTAGGTATGAAGCAGCCAGGCTTTGAAGCTGCAAGGCTATTCAATGGTATGGGTAACAATGGAGTCTCCTAGGTATGAAACAGCCAGTCTTTGAAGCTGCAAGGCTATTCAATGATATTCAAGTTGGCCAACAATGGATTCCCCTAGATATGAAGCAGCCGGGCTTTGAAGCTGCAAGGCTATTCAATGGCATTCAAGTTGACCGACAATGGAGTCCCCTAGGTATGGAGCAGCTAGGCTTTGAAGCTGCAAGGCTATTCAATGGTATGGGTAACAATGGAGTCTCCTAGGTATGAAGCAGCCAGTCTTTGAAGCTGCAAGGCTATTCAATGATATTCAAGTTGGCCAACAATGGATTCCCCTAGATATGAAGCAGCCGGGCTTTGAAGCTGCAAGGCTATTCAATGGTATGGGTAACAATGGAATCTCCTAGTTATGAAGCAGCCAGGCTTTGCAGCTGCAAGGCTATTCAATGATATGGGTAACAATGGAATCTCCTAGGTATGAAGCAGCCAGGCTTTGGAGCTGCAAGGCTATTCAATGGTATGGGTAACAAAGTTGCCCATGAAATCCCAGATTCTCTGCTTTGAACTGGATTATATGGCAGTGTAGACTGAGATAACCCAGTTCAAAGCAGGTATAATAATAATAATAATAAGAAGAAGAAGAAGAAGAAGAAGAAGTCAATTGTTGGCTTCCTATTAAAATTACAAAACTGTGTGCTGGGCATCCTGATGGGCTTTAGAGGATCCTAGAAGAAGATGCAGTCAGTTGTTGGAGCCAAAATGGTTTATTTATTTGCCAGTTGGCGCATGGTGTCGGCCTCGAAGCGGAAGACGTGCCACCCTTCGGCCGCGGTCAAGTCCACGGCCCCTTCGCCCAGGTAGAAGTCGATGGCCGGCCGGTTCCAGTCCAGGACGCTGAATTTCATCTGGGTGCAGCCCTTCTCCAAGCCAATCTGGAAACAGAGAGAAACCCCGGAAATGGGGTGAGTGGGTTGCAGGAATCCAGAACCAGAAGCTCAAAAGGGAACCCCAAAGGTCACCTAGTCTGACCCTTTTCTGCAAAAAGACGCAAACTAAAACGCTTCTGAAAGAGATCAACCATGCACAAAAGCACAAGAAAAGCAGCCCTGGAAGATGTCCATCCAGTTGAGGAGTTCGCTCTCTCCCAAGGAAGTCCTTAATCCACTAAGGGTCACCCAAAGGTCATCTAGTCTGACCCTTTTATGCAAAAAGACGCAAACTGAAACGCTTCCGAAAGGTATCAACCATGCACGAAAGCACAAGAGAAGCAACCCCGGAAGATGTCCATCCAGCCTGCGTTTGAGGAGTTCACTCTCTCCCAAGGAAGTCCATAATCCACTAAGGGTCACCCAAAGGTCACCTAGTCTGACCCTTTTTTTGAAAAAAGACGCAACTAAAACACTTCTGAAAGAGATCAACCATGCACGAAAGCACAAGAGAAGCAACCCCGGAAGATGTCCATCCAGCCTGCGTTTGAGGAGTTCACTCTCTCCCAAGGAAGTCCATAATCCACTAAGGGTCCCCCAAAGGTCATCTAGTCTGACCCCTTTTTTGAAAAAAGACGCAACTAAAACACTTCTGAAAGAGATCAACCATGCACGAAGGCACAAGAAAAGCAACCCTGGAAGATGTCCATTCAGCCTGCGTTTGAGGAGTTCACTCTCTCCTAAAGAAGTCCATAATCCACTAAGGGTCCCCCAAAGGTCATCTAGTCTGACCCTTTTCTGTAAAAAGACGCAACTGAAACGCTTACGAAAGATATCAACCATGCGCGAAGGCACAAGAAAAGCAACCCTGGAAGATGTCCTTCCAGCCTGTGTTTGGGGAGTTTGCTCTCTCCCAAGGAAGTCCATAATCCACTAAGGGTCCCCCAAAGGTCATCTAGTCTGACCCTTTTCTGCAAAAAGATGCAATTAAAACGCTTCCGAAAGATATCAACCCAAACTTTCTTTAAAGACTTTCCCAAAGAATAAAAGTTCTCTGTCTTCTAAAAAAGTCCATATTGCACCACTGAACAACTCCTACATTTCAAAAAGGTCTTCCTAATGTTTAGGTGGCATTGCTAAATCTCGTAATTTTAATCCTTAGTTTAGTCTGTATTCCAGCATGAGTCTACACTGTAGAATTAGTGCAGTTTAGCACCACTTCCATCTTATTTATTATTTATTTACAGTATTTATATTCCGCCCTTCTTTCTCACCCCGAAGGGGACTCAGGGCAGATTACAATGAACACATATATGGCAAACATTCATTGCCAACAAACAACATATATAGACAGACACAGAGGCATTTAACATTTTTTTCCAGCTTCACGATTCCGGCCACAGGGGGAGCTGTTGCTTCACTGTCCACTAGTGGCTGTACTTCCTCATTCCTTTCCTTGTGTTTTGCTGGCAGTTTTATGATGTTGTAAATTAGTTAAATTAGCCTCCTGCATAAAGCATACCTAACTTTCCCTACTTGACAGATGTAACTGTCTTTCGGGGCTGCATAGGTCAACAGCAAGCCGGGCTATTTAATGGTCGGGGGCTTAACCCGACCCAGGCTTCGAACTCATGACCTCTCGGTCAGTAGTGATTTATTGCAGCTGGTTACTAGCCAGCTGTGCCACAGCCCGGTCCATCTTCCTTGGCTCAATGCTATGGAGTCCTGGGATCTGTAGTTTTGCAAGTGCCAAACGCGCGGGGAGCGTGGAGTCACCTGAGCAATCGTGCGCATCAGCTTCTTCCCAATCCCTTGTCCTGCAAAAGGAGGAAAAGACAAAAAATATTTCAGATTTTGGAATATTTGCCAAGAAGCCTTTATTAAGTTGCAATTGACTCTATTTAATTCTAATGTAACCATTCAATTGCATAGGGAGGCTTGCATTCCTTGGCTTGGGCTGGATGGGCAAACAAAATATTTAATTCCATTTTAATGTTTGCATATTTGGAGATTTAAAATTGTATTGATCATTCTTTTAATAATGTGAGCCGCTTTGAGTCTCCTTATAGAGAGAAAATGCAAGGAATCAATGAATGTAACAACAGCATAGGGTTGCTGTGAGTTTTCCGGCTGTGTGGCCATGTTCCAGAAGCATTCTCTCCTGACGTTTCGCCCACATCTATGGCAGGCATCCTCAGAGGTTGTGAGGTATATATAGCCATGTTCCAGAAGTATTCTCTCCTGACGTTTCACCCACATCTATGGCAGGCATCCTCAGAGGTTGTGAGGTCTGTTGAAAACTAGGCAAGTGGGGTTTATATATATATATTTGTGAAATGATGTCCAGGGTAGGAGAAAGAACTCTTATCTGTTGGAGGCAAGTGTGAATGTTGCCATTGGCCACCTTGATTAGCATTGAATGGCCTTGCAGCTTCAAAGCCTGGCTGCTTCCTGTCCGGGGGAATCCTTGGTTGGGAGGTGTTAGCCGGCCCTGATTGTTTCTTGTCTGGAATTCCCGTTGTTCTTTATTTACTGTCCTGATCTATGAACCCCACTTGCCTAGTTTCCAACAGGCCTCACAACCTCTGAAGATGCCTATCACAAATGTGGGCTTAACGTCAGGAGAGAATGATTCTGGAACATGGCCCGGAAAACTTACAGCAACTCAGCGATTACGGCCATGAATGCTTTCGACAACACACAACAACGTACCAACATTTCTTTCAATGCTGCATTCTCAGTTCATTGCCTTCATGGTGATGCATTTCAGTTTTTCTCTCTAATTTTAATATTATTATATTCACCCAAATGTGTGTGTGTGTGTGTGTATAAATATATATACACATCACATACATACCCCGAAATTCTGGCATCACATAGAGGTCTTCCATATAGATGTTCCGTCCTTTCCAGGTGCTATACGTGAAGAAATACAGGGCGTAACCTACGATGGTGTGACCTAGAAGGAAGCGACGGAAGGAAAAATAAAATTTAATTGGGTTTGGAACCAGTCTGGTTGCCATTATGGGTCCCAATCCCATATAATCCAAAAACCATGAAGTTCAGAGCACAAAGTCTTAATCCACAGGATCCAAAATACAGGTTTCAAAAGCAAGAAACAGGGTCCAAGGATGCAGGAAATCCCAGGGGCAAAGTGTAGTCCTTAGAAAACACAGCACAAGGATGAAGCGATGAAATTGCTCTGACAAAGGGCATGGTCCGAACAAGCTGCTTTTAAAAGCAACCTAAAAAGGCGTTTCTTTTGCCACAGCTCGAATCTTTCGAGAGCTGACTTTTGCGCGCCAAACGAGCGCTTCTGCGGAGCTCAGAGCCCCGCCAAGACAAACGGTCTTGCCTGGACAGCTCAGGGTCACTGTTATCTCGCACCTGGTCTTCAGTTGCCCCGGCTCTGTCATTATTTGTTAGTTCTCCAGTTACCTCCTCATTATTTCTCATAGCTGCCAAATCCTCCTCAAAAACTCCCAAAGGAAGAATGTCAGCTTGATCGGTATCTGACTCTTCTGGAGCCAACAGGTCATCTTGCTGAAAGTGAAACTGCATGTCTTTAACAGGAGGCTCAGACTGATGCAAAATCCCTAAACCAGAATCCTCTTCTGTTCCATCTTGGAAACCAAAATCCCCTTCAGTGTCATCATCTTGAATGTGACCATGGCCAGCCTGTGGCTGGGATACAACACCTATATACTCAAGTATAAGCCGACCTGAATAGAAGCTGGCCAGGACCCTCACTCGAGTATAAGCCGAGGGGAGCTTTTTCAGCCCTAAAAAAGGGTTGAAAAACTAGGCTTATACTCGAGTATATACAGTATATGGTATTGTTGCAATCTAGCTGTGGAATACCTTTCCACCCAGTATCAGAGTCCAGAAGTAGTTAACTACAGTTTATTTACAAAAAGCATACACAAAAGGGGAAATGGCAATTCCCAAAAAGCAGTATGAAATAGCAGTGGTCCAAAATACAAAGATCAATAGTGCAATATACAAATAATCCATGAAGGGCAAGGAACATGAAATCCATGAAGCCAGGAACATAGGCATTAATTAATCCATAAGCATGGAAACAGGAACTTTACCAAGACAAAACTATTCCAGAAACATAAGCAACTTGAGAGCTAAACTTGAACTTGATTGGGTTGTTGTGTGTTTTCTGGGCTGTCTGGCCATGTTCCAGAAGCAGCATTCTCTCCTGACGTTTCGCCTACATCTATGGCAGGCATCCTCAGAGGTTGTGAGTGCTGCACCCCAAGGCTGCACGGCACCTTGAAAACCACACAGGAGCCCAGAATATAAGCAATCAAGCTGTTTAATGTAGAATATAAGTAAGCACAAGTCAATAAAGTTCAAAGTCAATAAAGTGGATGAAAGTATAGTTCAAAATCAATAGAGTGGACGAATCACCCAGCAATATACTTAACTGTCCAGGCTGTGGCGCAGGCTGGTGAGCAGCCTGCTGCAATAAATCCCTCTGACCATGAGGTCATGAGTTCGAGGCCAGCCTGTGGCGGGGTGAGCACCCGTCAATTAAAAAATAAAAAATAGCCCCTGCTCGTTGCTGACCTAGCAACCCGAAAGATAGTTGCATCTATCAAGTAGGAAATAAGGTACCACTTATGAAGTGGGGAGGCAAATTTAACTAATTTATGACGTTGGAATAAGGAAGTGCCGTCACAGTGGATGATGAAGCAGCTGCTCCCCCCTGTGGCCAGAATCGAACATCCCCTCAGGAGAAGGTTAAATTGCCTCTGCGTCTGTCTCTGTCTCGGTTCTATGTGTATCTGGGCATGGAATGTTTGCCCTGTATGTACATAATGTGATCCGCCCTGAGTCCCCTTCGGGGTGAGAAAGAAGGGCGGAATAAAAATACTGTAAATAAATAAACAGAAGTCCAAGAAAGTCTATTGTGGATGTAATCCAAATTGGAACTGTGCTTAGTCTCACAAGAAGTTATCAAAGGTAGTCCAAACAGAGTTCTCCTTCCAAGCAGGAGAGAGCAGAAAGCCACAAGGAGCAAGAACCAGCCTTAAGGGCCCCAAGAAACTATAATCCACAAGGCAAGGAATCAGGAAGGTCCAACTGGAAGCAAGGTTGACAAGGCAGGAGATACTTGAAATCCACAAGGCAGGATCTTGGCTTGAAATACACAAAGGCAAGAGCACGAAGAGAGATCTTTCTCACTTGAATTGCAAAGCTGACACCTCTGCGGTGCAAAGGAAGGAAAGAATATTTAAGGAGATTCCAAGGCTATGGAAACTAAGGAGTGTTGTTTGTCTCATGAGAAAGTTTATTTATTTATTATTTATTTACAGCATTTATATTCCGCCCTTCTTTCTCACCCCGAAGGGGACTCAGGGCGGATCACATTACACATATAGGCAAACATTCAATGCCTTTTAACATAGGACAAAGACAAACAACATAGCTCCGAGCGGGCCTCGAACTCATGACCTCCTGGTCAGAGTGATTCATTGCAGTTAATTGCAGCTGGTTTGCTCTCCCGTCTGCACCACAGCCCCAGGCCATTAACAGACAGACGTGTTAAGTTGCTCATTAACACGTCTGTGAACCAGACGCTGGCTTCGCCTCCGAACCTCCTTTTCACTTCGCCCTTGTGTAAACATCTCCCTTCTGTCACAACTATCCATCCTCTCCTCTGAGCTAACATCTGGCTGAACTGGCCTTGACTGTTCATCGGAATGTTAATTCCTGGTTTCAGAGTCCTCGGTAGAAACCAATTCAGGTGCCCGCAGCTGAAGTGCAGGCCTATAATCACAGTCTTGTATGGGACCAAAGTCTGATTCTGATTCCAGCTCAGGCTGAGCTGCAACAGTGAGGTATATCCCTCACAACCTCTGGGGATGCCAGCCATAGATGTGGGCGAAACGTCAGGAACATGGAACATGGCCATACAGCCCAGAAAACACACAACAACCCTGTGATTCCGGCCATGAAAGCCTTTGACAACACATTGAACTTGATTTGAAGGCAATGTCGTCTGCTCTGAAGAGACCAGGAAACCATCCCTTAATTTAAAAGCTCAAACCCAACCAAGAAGCCATGAAGTCATCT